>NW_015387978.1:4111-25420 GCF_001527695.2 Protobothrops mucrosquamatus | reverse complement strand
GAGCATAGGTCGCGCCCTGCAAGGTAGACTTCATCTCGCCCAATCTAATAATAATAATAATAGTAATAAAGTTGGAAGGGACCTTGGAGGTCATCTAGTCCAACCCCCTGCTCTAACGTACGGCAGGAGAATCCACACAGGGAGATTGAAAAGAGCTTTTTTCCCCACCTTTATTTTTTCCAAAAGGCTACTGGACTTTGTTTCTGCCTGAAGACGTTTCGCTTCTCCTCCAAGAAGCTTCTTTGGTTCTTGATCAGGAGCGTCAGCAGAACTGAGGAAGCTTCTGGGATGGGAAGCGAAACCTCTTCAAGGAGAAACAAAAGTCCAGTGGCTTTTGAAGGAAAAGGGGGGGGGGGGGAGAAAGGCACCTTTGGGACAACCAGGACCTGGAGGATGGAGAATCTCCATAGGGAACCACACAGGCAGGGTTTATCGGAGGAGGATGGAGGAAGAGGAGGAGGAGGGAAGGAGGACTGTGGGGTCCTTGATGCTCTCTGAGGTTGGTGGTTTCCTTGCAGACATTTCATTACCCAACTAGGTAACATCATCAGTGCTAGGAGAGGGGTTTGCGGAGAGGAGGAGGAAGGGAGGAGGAGGAAGAATACTGTGGGATCCTTGGTGCTCTCTAAGCTTAGTCGTTGTTTTGCAGACCTTTCATGACCCAACTAGGTAACATCATCAGTGCTAGAAGGGAGGGGAGTTTGCAGAGAGGAGGAGGAGGAGGAGGAGGAGGAGGAGGAGGAGGAGGAGGAGGACGACGACGACTGTGGGGTCCTGGGTGCTCTCTGAGCTTGCTGGTTTTCTTGCAGACCTTTCATGACCCACCTATGGAACATCATCAATGCTAGAAAGGAGTGGGATTTGCAGAGAGGAAGAGGAGGAGGAGGAGGAGGAGGAGGACGAGGACGACGACGACGACTGTGGAGTCCTTGGCGCTCTCTGAGGTTGGTTGTTTTCTTCCAGACATTTCATTACCCAACTAGGTAATATCATCAGTGCTAGAAGGGGTTTGCAGGGAGGAGGAAAAGGAGGAAGAGGAAGACAACTGTGGGGTCCTTGGTGCTCTCTGAGCTTTGTGGTTTTCTTGCAGACGATTCATTACCCAACTAGGTTAACAGAAGGGAGTGGGGTTTGCAAGGAGGAGGAGGAAGAGGAGGAGGAGGAGCACTGTAGGATCCTTGATGCTCTCTGAGCTTGCTGGTTTTCTTGCAGACCTTTCATGACCCAACTAGGTACCATCATCAGTGCCAGAAGGGAGGAAGAGTAGGAGATGGAGTTGGAAGAGGAGGTGGAGGAGGCGGAGGACAGAGAAAGAGGGAGGGAGCCTGAGAGAGATGACACAGCTAGGGGGGAAAAAGCAGGAGAGCGCCAGCTGGCGAGAGGGGGTTCAGGTACTCACTCCGGCGAGTGACTTCTGGATATTCTCCCTGGCTCTGGCAATGTCGCGCAGGATGGTGCTGGCGCCGTTCTCCTGCAAACATGCAGAAAGAACCAAGTGGGGTTTTTTTTCTTTTTCTTCCTTCCTTCCTTCCTTCCTTTTTCAAAGAGGTGTATGCAGATACAGGAGAAGTGACCAAAAGTGGCTCAAAACGAAAGGGACCCTTTGGAGGGCGCACAACTGCTGGCTGTGTGAGCAGGGAAATTTGCCTGCTGACTTCCACTTTGCCAACGCAGCCGCCATGGACGTCTGGAAGGCGAGCTCCGTCTTCCGCGTCCAGTTTCGTTTCGCTGGGGGACCCTGGAAAGGGTTGAAAGTCGCCCTGTAGGGATGACCAGCAAGGAGGGGATCCCCGCTTGATCGCGGAAGGGCGATAAAAAAAAAAGAAGGAAAATTCGCTTGCTTAACGCAAGGGCCAATGGCTGCCGCAGAGTTCCAGTGCGCGGCAACGCATGGAAAAGCGTGTGGCTGTCGTTCGGGGACGGCTGCCTGGGGGTTCTTTTGATACACCAGCGAATTTTAACGCTCCCCACTGGAATGCCCCTTGCCTTCCCCCAGTAGGATTATTATTTATCATATGGCACGTTCACATCACGATAACGATGCAAGACACAAAAATACAAAAAAACCAAAAATAAATCTAAAAATATTATAAGCGTACAGGTAGCCCTTGACTTACGACCACAGTTGAGCCCAAAATTTTTGCGGTGAAGTGAGACACCTGTTCGGTGGGGTTCGCCCCATTTTACAACCTTCCTTGCCGCAGTTGCTAAGTGAACTACTGCACCTGTTAAGTCAGTCACCCACAGTTGTTAAGTGACTCCAGCTTACCCACTGACTTTGCTTGTCGGGAGGCCGCCAAAGGGGATTGCGTGACCCCCTTGGGACGCTGCGACGACGGTCATTAAATATAAACCAGCTTTGCCAATCATCTGGATTTCGATCGCGTGATCGTGGGGGAAGGTTGTAACTGTAAAAAGCGGTCTTTCCCTGCTGTTGTAACTTGGAACGGTCACTAAATGAAGTGTTGTTAAGTCAAGGATTACCTGTACAGCTAGATTTCAGATATGTTTGTCCCAGTCAGGAAATCATCAAAAGTCTCCAGTAGAGGCTCCATCTTGGTCCTAAATGTCCCTAAATGTTGGTTGGTTGTTGTTTTTTGGTTGTTTCGGTAATGGTTATTTGGCCCCACTTAAAGGGGACGACTACACATCTCCCAGGGCCGCTGCGAATTTGGTTCGATGTTGCCCATCTCGCATGGGCTGGTCAACACTGTGCGGTTTTCCCAAGATGCAAGGCAAACTTGGACACTGTGGGGAGAGGAGGGTGCTGTTTTCTGCCCAAGGTTGTTTCCACGCAATTGCGCACGTTAAAATCATCTTTGACGAATGTTTTCGCAGTAGAAATACAGGTAGTCCTTTTGCTAGTGACCGTAATGGACCCCCAAGCTTATGTTGCTAAGTGAGAAGTTAGCTAAAAGTGAGTTTTGCCCCGTTTTGCGAGCTTTCTTGGCACGGGCGTTAAGGGAACAAAGCGAGGAGCGCGGTCATTAAAAGAATCCAACTTGCCCCCCCCATTGACTCTACTTGTCAGAAGGTCACAAAAGGGGATCACGTGACCCACTGGGGGGGGGACGCTGCGACCGTCATAAATAGGAGCCGGTTGCCAAGCGTCTGAATCTTTTGATCACGTGACCATGGGGATGCTGCAACGGCCGTTAAGTGTGAAACGGGGTCTTCAGTCCCTTTTTTCAGGGCTGTTGCAACTTCAATCTAATAATAATAATAATAATAATAATAATAATAATAATAATAATAATAATAATAATAATAATAATAATAATAATAATAATAATAATAATAATAATAATAATAATAATATTAAAAAAAAGTTGGAAGGGACCTTGGAGCTCATCTAGTCCAACCCCCCACTCAGGCAGGAAACCCTATACCATTTCAGACAGGTGGGTGTCCAGTCTTTTCTTAAAAACTTCCAATGTTGGAGCATTCACCGCTTCTGGACGGTCACTAAATGGAAGTCGAGGACTACCTGTAGCTGGGTGGGGAAGTTAAGTCCCATAACTTCCCAGTAGGAAGTTGGAACTAGCCAGCATGCATGGCGCACACCTACGCACAATGTACAATTGGGATTCGGTGTGTGTGTGTGTTTGCATCAGCCCGTCTGCAGCCCTCTGCACCCTTCACTTGCCCATCAAACCCTTCCCAGCCCAGGTGTGCAGCAATGGCTGCAAAAAGTTGTGGTCAACTCTAAACTAGCTGTTCATGGCTACATTCAGAAGTTGTCCTGCAATATCTGGGGGGGGGAACAACCCACAAAATTCTGCATTAGGCAGGTGAGGGGAACTAGGCTCAGCCAAGCCACCTTTAAGCCACGCTCATGCTGCTGTCAGTAAAATTATTTGCCGTAAAATAGGACGCATGCAAAATACACCGCAAACTGCGGTGTGTTCTGTGGGTATCTGGCCCAAATGCAGGTCAGTAGGTTCCTTTAGAAAATGAGAAATACAACAAAATGTTAATTTATCCCCAGGACATTCCGGCCAGCACTGCTTCAAGACGAGTAATTTATTTGTCTTACTTCTATATTGCCCATCAGGTTTGCGTGCCTCTCTGGCCGGTTATGTATATCGAACGGAAGGAGGCTTAAATTCGGTGCTCCCAAATTTGAATTAAAATACCCTTCCATATTAAGGGGCTTTAAAAAGGTCTTCTGTCCCCAGTCAAGGACTTAGAAATTAAAATGGAAAAGTGAGGGGGGTTGTGGGTGGGACAGGCAAAAATACTGGAACAAGGAAGCAGAAAGGGGTTGTGCCCTGTTTCCCTGAACTTTTATATTTTATTTCATCTGCCAAGAAAGATCTATCTATCTATCTATCTATCTATCTATCTATCATCTATCTATCTATCTTTCTATCTATCTATCTATCTATCTATCTATCTATCTATCTATCTATCTATCTATCATCTATCTATCTATCTATCTATCTATCTTTCTATCTATCTATCTATCTATCTATCTATCTATCTATCTATCTATCTATCTATCTATCTATCTATCTATCTATCTTTTCCTTCCTTCCTTCCTTCCTTCCTTCCTTCCTTCCTTCCTCCCAGTGCTTAGAATGCAGCATTGCAGACTAATTCTGCCAACTGCCAGAGTTCGATCCTGACCGGCTCAAGGTTGACTCAGCCTTCCATCCTTCCAAGGTCAGTAAAATGAGAACTCAGATTGTTGGGGGCAAATATGTTGACTCTGTAAACCGCTTAGAGAAGGCTGTAAAGCACTGTGGAGCGGGATATAAGTCTAAGTGCTATTGCTTGGGAAAGAATGAATGAATAAAGGAAGGAAGGAAGGAAGGGAGGGAGGGAGGGAGGGAGGGAAGGAGGGAAGGAAGGAAAGGAAGGAAAGGAAGGGAGGGAGGGAAACAAGGAAGGAAGGAAAATGAGAAGGAAGGAAGGAAAGGAAGGAAAATGAGAAGGAAGGAAGGGAAATGAGAAGGAAGGAAGGAAGCTGTGGTGGTGCACAGAAGTTCAAACTTGATGAGATTCAAGGTTGACTCAGCCTTCCATCCTTCCAAGGTCGGTAAAACGAGGACCCAGATTGTTGGGGACAATAGGCTGACTCTGTAAACTGCTTAGAGAGGAGTGTAAAGCATTGTGTAGGGGTATTTAAGTCTAAGAGCTGTTGCTTGGGAAGGAAGGAAGGAAGGAAGGAAGGAAGGAAGGAAGGAAGGAAGGAAGGAAGGAAGGAAGGAAGGAAGGAAGGAAGGAAGGAAGGAAGGAAGATGAGAAGGAAGGAAGGGAAATGAGAAGGAAGGAAGCCGTGGTGGTGCACAGGAGTTTAATCGTGATGAGATTCAAGGTTGACTCAGCCTTCCATCCTTCCGAGGTCAGTAAAACGATGACCCAGACTATTGGAGGGTCAACATGCTGACTCTGTAAACCGCTTAGAGAGGGCTGTCAAGCACCGTGAAGCGGGATATAAGTCTAAGTCTAAGCACTGGACAGTCTCCCTTCTATCATCGCTGCTGTTCCCTACTTTGGTCATGAAAAATCTGCAAAAAAACCCTTTAGTATTATTATTATTATTATTATTATTATTATTATTATTATTATTATTGATCATCGCACAGTCAGCCAGATGTTCAGACTGGATTTGGCATTTTTGTCTACCCATGGAGTCCTTCCCAAGGACCTGGGATAGGCAGATGTGGATGTTTGATGGTATTAGAGATCTCGTCGCAGGATGGAAGCAGTTCCTAGTAAGGCCGCCTTTTGCAATTGACTAATGGCGAATTTGTCAATGCCGATGATGGTGTCCAAGTGGTGCTCCAGTTGTTTTGGGATGGCACCCAAGGCACCTATTACTATTGGTACTACCCTTGCTTGCTTTTGCCACAGTCTATTTCTATTTGTAGGTCTTTGTATTTTTATATTATTATTATTATTATTATTATTATTATTATTATTATTATATCATCATCATTATCATCATCATCATTATTATTATTATTATTATTATTATTATTATTATTATGGATCATCGCACAGTCAGCCAGATGTTCAGACTGGATTTGGCATTTTGTCTACCTATCGAGTCCTTACCCGGGACCTGGGATAGGCAGATGTGGATGTTTGATGGTGTTACAGATCTCATCGCAGGATGGAAGCGGTTCCTAGGAAGGCCGCCTTTTGCAATTGACTAATGGTATTATTATTATTATTATTAGTCGTAAAAATGGGGCAAAACTCACTTAGGAGCTGTCTCGCTTAGCAAAGGAAATTTTGGACTCAATTGTGGTGATAAGACAAGGACTACCTACCTGCCTATTACTCTGAAGGGTCCTGGGGAACCACCACGAAGGATCACAACTGTCAACCAATTCATTGACTCTCCTTGCCGGTAACCCCCCCTGCCCCACCTTCCTTGCCAAAAACCACAAAAATTATTGGGAAGCTCAAAGCTTGCCAGATGCCAAAGCTGACTGGCAAAAGAAGGCAAATGGACCGGAGCTAAAAACGGTCCGGAGAAATACTTCCTATGAATCGAGGTAGGATGCCGATGACCGAGCAGAGATGGCACACAATTTGTACACGCTGGGGGTGGGAGTTGTTAGGGGCAAAGGACCACGTTTGCCACCAGCTCTTTGGGGGCTTTCTCAACGATACCCCTCAAAGGGAAGCCAAATTGGCAGGGAAGGCAGACAGAAATGGGTTTTCAAGGCCTTTTGTGGAGACATCAAGGCAGAATTTAAAAAAAAAAACCTAGCTTGGGTGGATCAGAGTTGAACTGGGGGAGAGAATTCACAATCGCAGGTAGAAGCACCGTTTGTGTGGGACCAGACAAAATGAAGAGGGCACCTGTGGCTCGGACACAGGAGATACTATCATCTTACCTTCTGGCAGGCAGAGCTGCGGGCCGGACCGTTCAGCTGCTCGTAGTACCGCTTCTCAGCATCGTCGTATTTGAATTTGTCGAACCAGATCTTCTCGTGCATGAGGAAGTGGCTTGCCATTTTCCTGCAAAGAGGAGGAGACTAAATAAATAGTTGAAAATGCTGGTTTAGGGTCAGGTCACCGAATGACCGACCACGAGCCCTTCCGACGGCACCTCTCTCCATCCCTCAGGGTTGTCTCCGGTAAGAAGTCGCACACCCATCCCTCTAGATCAGGGGGTAGGCAACCTTGGCTCTTTTTATGACTGGTGGACTTCAACTCCCAGAATTCCTCAGCCAGCATGGGGGAACTATGCCCCCTTCATGACTTGTGGACTTCAACTCCCAGAATTCCTCAGCCAGCCACGCTGAGGGGAAAGGGAGAGGTTTCCAAGCTGAGCCAAGCCGGCTCAGGAATTCTGGGAGTCATAAAAGAGCCAAGGTTGCCTACCCCTGCTCTAGATCAGGGGCGTCCAACCTTGGCACCTTTTTGAGACTTCTGGACTTCAACTCCCAGAATCCCCCAGCGAAAAAGCTGACCAAAATGCAATCGAACCAGCAATTACTCGAACCGTCTTGACACTTAAAAACTGATCAGAACTCAACTACCGGTTGCAAATCTGGCTATTTTTTTTTTCTCAGAAGATATGTAGACGCCGTCACTACAAGCGGCACCCGATCCTTAAACGGCACAGCATGATGGGCTTAGCGGAACCCCAACCTTCTTAGTACACTCTGAACAGGCCTCCACGGATAGGGCGCTCAAGGGATTGAACAAAAGCACACACAACTGTTTACAACAGGCCAGTTCCCAAACTGTTTGGGTGGAAACCCCTCGATCGGTCTGCCTGGTAATTCAAAGATAAGCAGGAATCTCAAACCTCTCAACCTTGAATCTGCCTCTTGAAGAGAAGCAATTTTTTTTAAAAAATGCACGTGGTAATAAAATGCTGGATGCGGGGTTGGGATTCAGCAGCGAAGCAGATAAATGCTCTCTGCAAGGGTGGGAATTTGGAAGGGGAGAGTCGGGCAAATGGATTACCACAAATAACCAGGGCAAATAAAATCACAGAGCAAAAGATTTAAAAGCTATCACAGAGCATCAGCTGGCATTAGAGTTGCTTACTAAAGTAGAGATGGCGTAGAGCAGGGGTAGGCAACCTTGGCTCTTTTATGACTCGTGGACTTCAACTCCCAGAATTCCTGAGCCAGCATGGCTGGCTCAGGAATTCTGGGAGTTGGAAGTCCACGAGTCATAAAAGAGCCAAGGTTGCCTACCCCTGTGCCTAGAGCAAGGAATACCACCAACACCATCAAAAGTACATTTCAGAGGCATCTAAAAATCTGGTTTATTCCATTCCTCCTTGCGTAAAACTCCACCAAGTATCCAGGCTACTTTATCCTTCCAAACATCTCCAGACACTGGTCTCCCTTCTGATGAAGCAGCAGTTTGGATTCAGTTCTACAAACAAACACAACAAGGGGGTCTTCGACAACTCGCCGCAGCCAACTCACTGTGCGACAACTCCTCACAGCCAACTCAACGTGCGACAACTCGCTGACGGACGGGAGTTACACTAACATCGAAGGAATAGTGGAATGGAATCCTTTAAAGCAGTGTTTCTCAACCTTGACCATTTTAAGGCATGTGGACTTCAACTCCCAGAATTCCACAGCCAGCAATGCTGGCTGTGGAATTCTGGGAGTTGAAGTCCTCATGCCTTAAAATGGTCAAGGTTGAGAAACACTGCTTTAAAGACAGGATGACAAAGGAGGGACAGAATGAAAGGGGAATGACAAAAATGGAAATATTTTTTTAATTGCTTATTTTAAATAATTGAACTGAATTGTCGAATGGTCCCGCCGCGACAAGG
This sequence comes from Protobothrops mucrosquamatus, assembly GCF_001527695.2. Lineage (NCBI taxonomy): Eukaryota > Metazoa > Chordata > Lepidosauria > Squamata > Viperidae > Protobothrops > Protobothrops mucrosquamatus. Next base: position 16,653 of record NW_015387978.1, on the reverse strand, counting down.
TGTGGGGTTGGTGTCCCGTGGCAAGTTGGCTGCGGCAAGTTGTCCCATCCCGCCACGGAGGGCCCGGTTTTTGTAGAGGGCGAGACTCGGGTGGCGCACAAATCTGACACCCAAGTGAGACCGGGCTGAGCAGGCAACCAACACATGACATGCAGACAAGCATTAAGGGCTGGGGGGGTCTTTTAGAATCTAGATTCACCGAACGAAACTTTCCTTCATCCCACATTAACTAACAGGAATGCCCTAGGCACACAACTGTCAAAGTCGACCGAAACACAACAGACAAGAGACCACTTCTTTTCAAACCCTGTCCTTAACTTTGGAACAACGGAGTCCCTTCCCAGAATACAGAACACACAGAGTTGGAAGGGACCTTGGAGGTCCTCTAGTCCAACCCCCTGCTCAGGCAGGAAACCCTATACCAGGGGTAGGCAACCTTGGCTCTTTTATGACTCGTGGACCTCAACTCCCAGAATTCCTGAGCCAGCAAAGCATAGCATAGCATAGCAGGCTCAGGAATTCTGGGAGTTGAAGTCCACGAGTCATAAAAGAGCCAAGGTTGCCTACCCCTGCCCTATACCATGTCAGACAAATGGCTGTCCAATCTCTTCTTAAAAACTTCCAGTGTTGGAGCATTCACAAGTTGTCCCAACTGATTAACTGTTCTCACTGTCAGGAAATTTCTCCTTAGTTCTAGGTTCTCCTAAAACAGGGTTAATTTCGTTTTATTTTCTAGAATGCTCCTTGCCAAACGGAAGCACCTTAATCCCGGTTGTGACAGCACAACGACAGCACATCCCACGTCCTCTGCATGCTGGGGCTGATTCTTTACAGCTATGCTGTTGGGACTGAGAACACCCACCTCCACCAGCCCCAAAGCCCCCAACCACATGCTTTTCCTACTTAGATTCAGGCTCTGGTGCGCTCGGAGGCTGGGCGGTGGGCTGGGTGGCTGCGGCTTGCGTGGCTTCAGACAGTCTGGTGGCCTCTTCTTGGGCAAGGGAGGCGTAGAAGGCGGCTTCTGCATTGTCATATGTGGGTTTGCTGAACCACAAAGATTCCGTGTCCGGGTGCATAAAGTGCCAGGCGTGAGGTTGTGGTGGTGCAGCTCCTGAAATTTCCTGGGGCATCGGAGCCCCAGCGGCGGTGGTGTTCCCCCGCTTGCCCGGCGGCTGCTTCCTTAGGCTATTCCGGCTCTTCTTCTCTTTCCGGCCCTTTCTGGAGAGATCCGCGTGGCCCCGCTCCTGCAGCCTCACCTTTCCGGGAGGGTGGCCATCAAACATGTTGGCGTAGAAGCACCGCTCGGCGTCGTCGTAAATCGGCTTCTCCAGCCAAACTTCGGACAGCAGAGCTCGCAAACCCGAGCCCGGAGGTTTGCCGTTCACCGTCTGGTTTGCGTCGTCTGCCGGGATGACCGGAGCGCCGGTGACGTGACTCTCCGCATCGGCCACGTGGGCTGGGGTGGAAGGAGTAGCCAAGGCCGTCACGTAGCCCTCGTCCGGCGTGACGGGCCCGGCACTGGCTAGCTTCAGAACCGAGGGTGGATGCAGCAAGTAGGGGAGCGTCAGAAGTTGCGACCGTTCGACAAAGACCTTCTCTGCGTCGTCAAAGTGGAATTTGTTGAGCCACACGTCCTGGACAACGTGGTGGCATGCCGTGAGGCCACCATGGTTGCAGCGCAAGACGGGCAGGTCTCTGCCGAGCTCGGCGTCCGCCTGGACGGCGTCTTCAGGCCAAAGAACCGCAGCAGCTGTCTCCACATCTGGAAGCCCCACCGAGGGCAGAGTGGGCAACGAGTCGGCAAGCTTGACGTGGTAGGCCGATTCCGCTTGGTCAAAGCGCGGCTTGTCAAACCACACGTGGTCAGCCAGCAGCCCCACCAAGACGGGATCTATTTGGGGGTCCCAAGACCTGGCTTTGGGGGAACACTTCCTTTTTTTCTGCTTCTTGCCGCTCCCTGCCCGCCGCAGCTCAGCCTGCAACTCTTCCTCGGCACGCTCCTCGTGGCAGAAACCGTTGACGGCGACCAGCTCTTGGCCAGGCCGGGCAGCCGAGGCGGCTAAAGCTGCTTCTCGCTCGTAGTGAAGCCTCTCGGCCTCGTCGTACTTATGCTTGTCCACCCAGACCTTTTCGATGGGATAGAGCAGCTTCCTGGTCCTCATCTTCCGAAGAGGCCGGCGGGGGCAGCATGAAGAGACAAGCACAAGAGGACAGTTGCTGAAATAACACACTACAAGTAGGCGGGCAGTGCGACAAGCGTTCTCCAACCTGGGCGCCGTTTAGCCCCGCCGGCTGGGAACTCTGGAATGGCGGCACCAGATGTTTGGCAAGGGAAAAGTTAGAAAGGGCCGTGCAATGCCCCTGAGCTCTATCATTGACAGGTAGTCCTCGACTTACGACCGCAATCAAGCCCCAACAATTCTGCTGCTAAGTGAGTCTTGCCCCATATTACGGCCTTTCTTGCCACAGCTGTTAAGCGAATCACTGCAGTTAATAACATGGCTGCTAAGCGAATTTGTCTTTGCTTGTCGGAAGGGCGCAAAAGGGGATCACGTGATCCCCCGGGACGCTGCAACCGTCATAAACGTGAGTCAGTTGCCAACAGCTTGAACTTTGATCATGTGACCCCAGAGATGCTGCAACGGTCGTAAGTGTGGGAAAACAATCCTTAGCCACTTTTTTTCAGTGCCGTTGTAACTCTGAGCAGTCACTAAATGAACTGCTTTAAGTCGAGGGCTACTTGCACACCTAGCCCTCGACTTACGACGTCAATTGGGGACCAGAATTTCCATTGCTAAGCCACACGGTGGTTAAATGAGTCCCGGTGAATTTTACGGCCTGTTTTGCTGCTATGACGGTTAAGGGAATCACTGCAGCTATCAAGTAAATCATGCGGTCATTAAGTGGACCCAGCTTCCCTCGTTGACATTGCTTCTCAGACGCTGGCTGGGAAGATCGCAAATGGCAATCCCACAAACCAGGGGTGACGCAACCGTCATAAAGGCATGCTGGCTGCCGTACACCCGAATTTTGATCCTGTAAACCAGGGGTCTTCAAACTTGGCCCTTTCATGACTTGTGGACTTCAACTCCCAGAATTCCTCAGCCAGGCACGCTGGCTGAGGAATTCTGGGAGTTGAAGTCCACTCCTCTTGAAGTTTATATCAGGGGTCTTCAAACCTGGCCCTCTCAGGACTTGTGGACTTCAACTCCCAGAATTCCTCAGCCAGGCTCGCTGGCTGAGGAATTCTGGGAGTTGAAGTCCACTCCTCTTGAAGTTTATATCAGGGGTCTTCAAACCTGGCCTTCTCAGGACTTGTGGACTTCAACTCCCAGAATTCCTCAGCCAGGCATGCTGGCTGAGGAATTCTGGGAGTTGAAGTCCACAAGTCATAAAAGGACCAATTTTGAAGACCCCTGAGGTAAATTGTGTGTGTTATGCTGATATGGTCATTAAGGCAAGGACGGATTGTTAAGTCCCATTTTTTCAGCGCCACAGTAACTTCGAATGGCCGCTAAACAAATGATTGTAAGTCGAGGACTATCTGTATACAAAGCCCTAATCGTGTGAATTACACCAGGTTTTTTTTATTTTTTAAAAAAAGCGCTTTAAGCAAATTATTTAGAAAGCTCTGCCCGTTGTCATTATCTACTGCGCCAACATTATTTTTTTACTTATACTTCGTATTTCTTAACCGCCCATCCTCGTGGTTACCACTCCAGCAAGCAGCTGCAGAAGCAGGCCAGCTGTGTCTGCCAGATGTTCGGACTTTTAACCTTCCCACAATCCGCCCATCTGTCACGAAAGCGGCTCAAGTCCTAAACATCTGGAAGAGGCAGAGAAACACTTCTGGAGAAGATCAGAACTTCACTGGGGCGGGTTGAAACCTGTCTGTCAAAGGTCTTGGGGTGGCTAAGATTTTTTGGGCTGCAGTCCCCAACTTTGATCAATACTGTCCGAGACAAATTCCAATTTATTAAGGGGATTTAATGTCTCGGCAGGAGACAATCCTTGGGGTTGGAAGCTACAGTAGTGGTCAAAATTGTGGAAACCTTTTGGGGAAAAGTGTACGGTAGAAATGCCACCTTTGGTTAAGTTTCCATCCATTTTTCTTCTAATTTCTTTGTAACTGTAGCCTTGTTCACTTAATACTATTTTACATCCAGTCAACTCTTTGCACCATTACTTTAATTTTATTAGGTTTTACAAGCTCACTAAAAAAGAACACCAAAAAAAACCCCAACCAACTTGATGGCGATCACACAACACACTGACAAATGTCCTCCGCTCAGCTTCAATACATGGCATCAATAACTGGATCCTACTGTGATCTGATTGGCTCATTGCCAAAACAAGAGGACACCCGATTGGCTCTCTAAACGCTCGTGCTCATTGGCTGCAATCAGATGAAGGAAAGCTACCTGAGATCAACCTAAGCAAATTGTGCTTCCTTTTTCTGGTTATTTGGCTGTAACTTTTCATAGAATACAGTACAGATAATTGAACAAACTTTGCTGCATTACATTCTTGATTAAATTATCTTTCCATTCATATATAATTTTATGGCACTACTCCAAAAAAAGTGGTGTTATTAGCCATCAAACCTCAAAAATACACTTTTTTCCCAAAAGGTTTCCACAATTTTGGCCACTGCTGTCAGCAGGACTGGGCCTGATTACTATTTGGACAAGAGACCACCAGGAAATATGTGGGCTGCAGGCTAGATTAGAAAGATAAAAAAAAACCTGGAAGATGATTGGTTAAGAAAACAGCATGAAGTGTCCCATAAGTCCTTAAGAGGCTTAATGTGTGTTTTGAGGGGTAGTGGTAGAACTAGTGATCTGGCTACGGGTCTCTGTTGTCACCCTTAACATTCAACACAAGTAGCCCTCACTTAGTGACCAAAATTGGGACCGGCAACTTGGTTAAGTCAAGCAGTCGCTAAGTGAACCTGCAACTGTACTTATGATCTTAGTACAGCTGTCCTTTGCTGTAGGCAAGTCATAAATGCAAGGACGGGTGGCAAAGTTACATCATCGTAACTGCAAATGGTTGCTGTACAAGGCAGTCGCTAAACGAGGATTGCCTGTACCGAAAGAATCCAGTCCCATCCCTCCAGATGAAGGACAAGAGGCTCAAATTTATGGCCCAAAACATCTTCATAAACTTTTAATTCCAATGAAAAGTAACGCCCAGGTAAGAAAAACTGGCTATTTGATTAAAAGAACATTTTAAGAAGCTGGTTGGCAAAATTAAATGTGCTGAAATTTGATAAACCAGATATATATATGCTACCAAGGCAGAATTTCTGAACGCTTGCTAGCAATTTTGGGGCATCCCTGTGGACAAATACGCGGTCCACTCGAGGATGAAATTACTCGGTATTAACCTGGACAAAAATCAGGCTATTTATTCCTCCGAGTCTTGTTGTTGTCGCTGTTTAAAATGTACAACTTTTCATCACAGGTATGTTAGTAACGGTTTCCCCTACTTACTGTTGGAGACTTGAAAAGGAGCCCTCGACTACAAATTTGAAAAATCTACTTGTCTAACCTTGAGCCCATCCATCACAAGGTCGTAGTCAGGTGTTAACAAGCTGTGCGCTAAGCCCCGGAATAAAGCATTATGTGAAACTTCCAAGGAATTGTGACAGGCAAATGTCACTGACATCACAATGCTAGCTCAGGGGAGGCAAAACCAGGACCTGTAATAGTAGCTTCTAGCCTAGTGTAAATTATATGACTGTCCCAACACTAGCATATATTTTTCCGCTGTGCCTTCCTATTTCCTACTCGTTTATAACCCGGTGTTGCGTTAATGTGGTTTTTCACATACAAAGCCATACAAGAAACATTTTAACCGTGCTCCTGACATAAACATTATCTTGGGAAATGTTGGATACCATCGGTCTTGGATCTAAAGCAGATCAAAGAATAAGATACCAGCCCAAGAAGTAGGAGAGAGACACGGGTGTTATCGAAAGATTGAAGCAGGGAGACTTAAGGGCCTGAAGTATTTTGTTAATAAGTTTAAGCACATTTTGCCAGAGGGAGGTCTAATTTCTGCCAGGAGAAAATGGGAGGAGTTTTATTTTAACACCCAGGTGCTTTTTTGCGGGTCAAAATGCACAAAATACAGCGACATCTTTCTATCCTAGGAATCAAATCCTGCCCTCGTTAAAGGAAGCTCAGCATTTACGTGGAGTTTGAAATGAAAAGAAAACCCCATGAAAACAGGGTTTTAAACAGTGTGTGTGTGTGGGGGGGAACTTGCACACAACACGACGTGCTAGAAAACATTTGCATTGGCTATTGTGTTAAAACGGTGGCATATAAAACTATCGGCAGTTTTGCCAACATCAAAGAACTGAAGGGTTATAAACAGCCTTGTTACAAAACTATTAACTTCCTGGACTGAAATGTGATTTTTTCTTGTCCTGCCATTCTGTTACATCCAAAGGAAAAACAAATGAAAAGGAGATAACACAACAGGACTTTTTAAAACAAGGCCCAAGGTATTTGCAGGGGGGAGGGAGAGAGAAATGGCTTCTAAGTAAGTCAAGAAATGTTTCATGTTGACAGATACTTACTTTCTGGTTCCTAGGTAGGCATTAAAAGGAGAAGAAAGAGAGAAAGTAAACATATGGTTTCTAAAGGTAAGAACAGCAGAGAGTAAAACCAACAAATCCGCTGGAAGAGTACTGTAAAAACCACTACTCTTGAGATTACACTATTGGTTACTACCGTGTTTCTTAACCTTGGCAGCTTGAAAATAGGTGGACTTCAACTCCCAGAATTTTGACTGGGAATTCTGGGAGTTGAAGTCCACACATCTTTTAAGTTGCCATGCTTGAGAAACATTGGCACATGCCAGTCAAGCAGGGGTAGGCAACCTTGGCTCTTTTATGACTTGTGGACTTCAACTCCCAGAATTCCTGAGCCAGCATGGGGAAACTATGGCCCCTTCATGGCTTGTGGACTTCAACTCCCAGAATTCCTAAGCCAGCATGGGGAAACTATGGCCCCTTCATGGCTTGTGGACTTCAACTCCCAGAATTCCTAAGCCAGCATGGGGAAACTATGGCCCCTTCATGGCTTGTGGACTTCAACTCCCAGAATTCCTGAGCCAGCATGGGGAAACTATGGCCCCTTCATGGCTTGTGGACTTCAACTCCCAGAATTCCTGAGCCAGCATGGGGAAACTATGGCCCCTTCATGGCTTGTGGACTTCAACTCCCAGAATTCCTAAGCCAGCATGGGGAAACTATGGCCCCCTTCATGGCTTGTGGACTTCAATTCCTAGAATTCCTGAGCCAGCATGGGGAACTATGGCCCTTTTATGACTCGTGGACTTCAACTCCCAGAATTCCTGAGCCAGCCATGCTGAAGGGAAAGGGAGAGGTTTCCAAGCTGAGCCATGCTGGCTCAGGAATTCTGGGAGTTGAAGTCCACGAGTCATAAAAGAGCCAAGGTTGCCTACCCCTGTGCCAGTGGGACAAGGACACCTGCTGGATTCATAAATTCCATTTTCCTTTAAGTCCAAAGTCAACAAATTTCCAATATGTCAAACAATCCCCCCACACACATCTCCAAACCCTGAGAGGTATGTCTTATCGTTTTAAACTTAAAATAAGCAAAGTTATGAAAATAGTTCCCAAGCCACCAGCAAGACGTATGATGGAACTTTATTTCAGATTCTGAATAAATTTATTTTACTTTAAAACTAGCTATTATCTCCAGTTCCTCCTTCCTAAACCCTCCCCCCAAAAAAGGAGTTAATTCTGCTATTCAATGTAATACTCCTGCCAAACCCACTGAATTTATTAAAGCTAACATCCTTTTGATTGTTTTCCAAATATGAATATGTACACTATCTTCAACATATAGAGATGGATAATAATAATGAAATTGGAAGGGACCTTGGAGGTCTTCTAGTCCAACCCCCTGCTCAGGCAGGAAACCCTGTACTATTTCAGACAAACGGCTGTCCAATCTCTTCTTAAAAACCTCCAGTGTTGGAGCATTCACCACTTCTGGAGGCAGGTTGTTCCACTGGTTAAATGTTCTAACTGTTAGGAAATTTCTCCTTAGTTCCAGGCTGCTTCTCTCCTTGGTTAGTTTCCATCCGTTGCTTCTTGTCCTGCCTTCAGGGGCTTTGGCAAATAGCTTGACTGCCTCTTCTTTGTGGCAACCCCTGAGTTATTGGAACACGGCTATCATGTCACCCCTCGTCCTTCTCTTCATTAAACTAGACATACCCAATTCCAGCAGCCGTTCCTTATATGCTTTAGCCTCCAGTCCCCTAATCATCTTTGTTGCTCTTCTCTGCACTCTTTCTAGAAACTCAACATCTTTTTTACATTGTGGTGATAGATAGATAGATAGATAGATAGATAGATAGATAGATAGATAGATAGATAGATAGATAGATAGATAGATGATGGATATAGACAGACAGAAGATAGATGGATGGATGGATGGATGGATGGATAGATATGAAAACAACCCCACCTCTTATCTAGATTTCAGTATTTTTAATCTGTTAAATTATAACTAAAAATATAAATTATACTATGAAGATATCTTTCCTCTAGATAAAAATGTGTTATTCTATATGAGGTCCCAGCTACACATAAAAACATTCTAAAATCCTATTAATCATTTCAGCACTAAACTGTAAACAATCAAGGCGGGCTCCTGTTTGAAACATGGCCACAAAACGCTGTGGGGGGGCAACTTGTAAAACTACTAAGTCCCCCCCCACCAAAGCCCAGGGAACTGACCTGCAAGGCACATTGCAGTACATGAATTGACTGGCATGCTCCCTGTCCCGTTACGCATGTGGACAGCCATAAAAAAAAATCACACACTATTCATAACTAGACTCACAATAGGGTAATGTTTTAATTTAAGCTCGTCTCCGTGAACGGCAGGGTGTTTTTTGTTTTTTTTTTGCTGTACGATCAATAAAAGCATGCCTGAATTTGGTGGATCACAAATGTTTATTCGTGTGCTGAAAAGCTACAGGAAAGCAGAGTGAAGACCGGTTAAAACAGCATGCCAGGTTCCCATCGAAAGTAAATAGGTCTGGAACAGAAACAGCTGCCAAAAAGAAAGAGAGAGAGAGAGAAAGAGAAAAAGAAAGAGAGAGAGAGAGAAGCAATAGCAGCTTATATCTAGTGATGCAGATGAAAAAATCCGCAATAACAATTAAAGTACCGTATCCTAGCACACAGCCCATTAAAAATTGAACAGGAACTGCATCAAAGAGAAGGGCAATGACACAGCAGGCATAATCATGGCTCTTCAGAATGATCCAAGACTGTTTTTTTTTTTAAATAACCGGTGCAGATGTTAGAGCTGCTCAACTTCTAAAGACGAAACATATAGAAGCCATGACATCTGTAACTAGAATTCCTTTTAATAACTGGGAAAGATCACACGGGACAAAGCCACCGAGTCACACACACAAAAAAAAGAGAGGTGCAGAACCATCACAAAATAAATTCAGGCAGTCCTGAACTGGGTCCAGAATTTCTCCGGCTATTAGGCCAAGGGGGGTTGCTAGGAGACTCCTGCCTGATTTTTAACACCCATTTGCGCCAAGATTGTTAAGCAAAGCACGCAGTTGTTCAGTAAACCAGCTTCCTCCGGTGGCTTTACTCAATGAAAGCTTGCTAGGATGGTCTATGGTGGCCCTGGGACCCTACCATTTTTACGGACACATGCCGTATCCACCTTTTTTTTGCAACTCTAGGGATCCTGCAAGAGTCATAAGTGAAAGGACTAATGGCTGTTTTGCTTTTTCCCCCAGTGCAGTTACAACTTCAAATGGACGCTCAACTAACGTGTGTGAGGAAATCTGTTCAATCTTAATGTAGATGGGACTCTTTTGACCGACCTCCAAGTGGCCTCAAGAGCTCTCAGGGAAGAGTGCTAACGATCAGATTGCAAGGAATCTTAAATCCTTCCCTTCCCCACCATCCAGTCAGAGCTGAAGAAGCTTCTTGGAGGAGAAACGTCTTCAAAGAAAAACAAAGAAAGTCCAGTTGCTTCTTGAAAAAAACATCTTTGGGGACAACCATGACCTGGATGACTGAGAATCTCCATAGACATCAATCAATCAGAACACAGCTGGAAGGGACCTTGGAGGTCTTCTGGTCCAACCCCCTGCTCAAGCAGGAGACCCTTGCAGAAGAACAGAGTTGGAAGGGGCCTTGGAGGTCTTCTGGTCCAACCCCCTGCTCAAGCAGGAGACCCTTGCAGAATAACAGAGTTGGAAGGGACCCTAGAGGTCCTCTAGTCCAACCCTCTGCTCAAGCAGCAGACCCTTGCAGAATAACAGAGTTGGAAGGGACCTTGGAGGTCTTCTAGTCCAACCCCCTGCTCAAGCAGCAGACCCTTGCAGAATAACAGAGTTGGGCCTTGGAGGTCTTCTAGTCCAACCCTCTGCTCAAGCAGGAGACCCTTGCAGAATAACAGAGTTGGAAGGGACCTTTGTTAGACACGTGATTAAAACACTAACAATATTGGATTGGTGTTTTTTATTTTTAAACTTCAGTGTTTGCTCACAAATACACCCTTTTCTGTTTTTACACTAATTTAAAAATAAAAATATTGTTTTTCAAATGGTTTTACCCAGATTTCCTCGGCATTCTCAAAATCAATTATTGTAGTATACTCAGTTAACATCATCATTTGCTTGTCACTCTCCCGCCCCCGCCACTAGCTCACACTAGTCCAAACCCTGCTCAAGCAGAAGTACCTATATCATTTCAGACAAGTGGTGGATCTGTCCGGTCTTTGCTTCAAAACCTGCAGTGTTGGAGCACCCACAACTTCTGGTGGCAAGCTGTTCCACTGGTCAACTGTCCTCCCTGTTAGGAAATTCCTCCTTAGTTCTAGGTTGCTTCTCTCCTTGATTTAGTTTCCATCCGTTGTTTCTTCTCCTGCCTTCTGGTGCTTTGGAAAATAGATTGACCACCCCCCCCTCTTCTTTGTGGCAGCCTCTTAAATATTGGAAATACTGCTATCATCTCACCCCCCCCATGTCCTTCCCTTCATTAAACTAGACCAGGGGTCTTCAAACTTGGCCCTTGGATGACTTGTGGACTTCAACTCCCAGAATTCCTCAACCAGGATCCTTTAAGACAGGGGTCTTCAAACTTGGCCCTTTGATGACTTGTGGACTTCAACTCCCAGAATTCCTCAACCAGGATCCTTTAAGACAGGGGGTCTTCAAACTTGGCCCTTGGATGACTTGTGGACTTCAACTCCCAGAATTCCTCAGCCAGGATGCTTTAAGACAGGGGGTCTTCAAACTTGGCCCTTGGATGACTTGTGGACTTCAACTCCCAGAATTCCTCAACCAGGATCCTTTAAGACAGGGGGTCTTCAAACTTGGCCCTTGGATGACTTGTGGACTTCAACTCCCAGAATTCCTCAGCCAGGATGCTTTAAGACAGGGGGTCTTCAAACTTGGCCCTTGGATGACTTGGGGACTTCAACTCCCAGAATTCCTCAGCCAGCATATGCTGGCTGAGGAATTCTGGGAGCTGAAGTCCACAAGTCATCCAAGGGCCAAGTTGGAAGACCCCTGAACTAGACCTACCCAATTCCTGCAACCGTTCTTCATATGTGTGTGGGTCTCCAGCCCTTTAACCCTCCCAGCTGATTTGGGGGATGGGGGGGACTCAGTTGAACTTTAGAGAGGACGGGTGGACTTCAACTCCCAGAATTCCCAGAGTTGGAAGCCCACCCATCCTAAAGCTGCACCGGTTGAGAAATAACTGCTTCATGCACAAGCCCCGATGGGGATTTCCTTGCCCGGAACCCCCCATGCCCCCCCCCAAAGGGCCAGCAGCCCAGGCGGATCTCCAGCCCCGATGCTGAACCACAACCCCGCAAGGTAGGCCGGCGAAAGGCAGGGAATAAAGACTCTCCCGCCCCCCCATTCCCCTTTTGTAGAGGGGGCTGGTCTGCAATATCCCGCGCCATTCATCAGTTCCCCCCCCCCAATACAGGCGAAAAACCCGCCCCCCAAAAGGGAATGGAGGTGTGGCGCCCGCGGGCGCCCGGTTGGGGAAGGCGGAGACCCGCCGGGTCAAACCGGACCGGAGGCGAGCTCGAATTTTGCTGAACCACCGGAGAGCCATCCCGACGTGTGGCCGGCCGGCCAAGCGACCCGACGGGCGCCCGGCGAAGGAAGGGGCTCTACTCACGCAGGGATGCCCGGGAGGACGACGAGGCAGCCGGACTGAGCGCGATCCTCCCTCGCCTCACGCTCCGGCGGAAAGAAGGCAGGCGCGCGCCGCGCGGGGGTTTCTGGGAGCGGCGCCTCTCCGGGCGAGCTCACTCCTTGCAGAGCCGGGGAGGGGGGGTGGACGAAAGAGAGCGGGCGACGCCCAGAGGGGCAACCGAGGCGGAAGGGGAGAATCGGTGGTGACGAGACATTCTGGCGGATCGAGAATATTTCACGAGTGCCACGAAAGGTGAAGTTTTCCCTTTTTTTCCCCTTTTTCTGCCTTCTCCTTTCTTTCTTGC
>NW_015387978.1:0-2385 GCF_001527695.2 Protobothrops mucrosquamatus | reverse complement strand
ATGGAGGTTAGGCGAGAATCTGATGAGACAAAGAAGCAAAGTTTCCCGTTCACGAGTGCCGTAGTATCAGCAAACTTCAACTGTACGGGTAGTCCTCATTTAACAACCCTGTTGCTTAGCAATGGAAATTCTGGTCCCCAGTTGTCGTACGTCGAGGACTGTGTGTAGTTCTCGACTTAACAGTTCATTCAGGGACCATTCGAAGTTACGACACTGAAAAAAGGGACTTATGACCGTTTTTCACACTTACGGCCGTTGCAGCATCCTCCACGGTCACGTGATTAAAATTCAGATGCTCGGCAACTGACTTGTACTTATGACCGGCAACTGACTTGTACTTATGACGGTTTCAGTGTCGCGTGATCCCCTTTTGCGACCTTCTGACGAGCAAAGTCAAGGGGGAAGCCAGATTCACTTAACAACCGGGTTACTAACTTTAGCAGCTGTGGTAAGAAAGGGCGTAAAGTGGGGCAAAAACTCACTTAACAATTGTCTCACTTAGTGACAGAAATTTGGGGCTCAACTGTGGTCGTACGTCAAGGACGACGTATAATTAAGAGAGGAAATTGATGGTTTGGGTTACGATTGGGACAAAAGTCCAAGAGAGTTTTTGCAACCAGCAAAACGGGTTGTGTTTGAACGGCTTCATCCCACACTAGACCCTTGGCTGTCCCGGCTCTTGCCACTGAGTGTGTTGAGGATCATGTGCGCTAGGTGGGAACCTGATGAGACAAGAACCAGGGTTTCTCAGGTTCAAAGAGAGCTTTTCAATCAATCAATCAATCAATCAATCATAATAGAGCTGGAAGGGACCTTGGAGGTCTTCTAGTCCATCCCCCTGCTCAAGCAGGAGGCCCTGTACCACTCCAGACAAATGGCTGCCTAGTCTTTCCTTAAAAATGTCTAGGGATGGAGCACCCACAACTTCTGTAGGCAAGCTGTTCCACTGGTTAATTGTTCTCACTGTTAGGAATAGAATAGCATAGCATAGCATAGAATCTTTATTGGGAATGAAATAGAGAATAGAGAGTAGAGTAGAGTAGAGTAGAGTAGAGTAGAGTAGAATAGAATAGAATAGAAAATATGGAGTGGAATGGAATAGAATTATATAGAATGGAATAGAATTATATAGAATAGAATAGAATAGAATAGAATAGAATAGAATAGAATAGAATAAACAGAGTTGGAAGGGACCTTGGAGGTCTTCTAGTCCAACCCCCTGCTCAGGCAGGAAATCCTATATCATTTCAGACAAATCTCTTAATCTCTTCTTAAAAACTTCCAATATTAGAGCATTCACAACTTCTGGAGGCAAGCTGTTGCACTGATTAATTGGTCTCACTTTTAGGAAGTTTCTCCTTAATTCCAGGTTGCTTCTCTCCTTGGTTAGTCTCCATCCATTGTTTCTTGTCCTGCCTTCTGATGCTTTGGAAAATAAGTTGAGCCTCCCCCTTCTTTGGGGCAGCCCCTCAAATTCTGGAAGATTGCTATGATGTCCCCCCTAGTCCTTCTTTTCTCTAGACTGGCCATCCCCAATTCCTGCAACCGTTCTTCATCTGTTTTTGTCTGCAGGCAAACCCTTATTCATCTTAGCTGCTCTCCATTGTAGCTATTTCCATTGTAGCTACCTCCAGCCTGGAAAACAGCTGCAAAATATCTCTTGCTTTCAGAAGGCAGAAGAAAGAAGACCCAGCAGAGACAGAAAAAAAGAAAAAACCCACAACAGACAAACTCATACCCAGCCACAGGGTCCCGACCATTTATTCCTCCAAAAGAAAACTTCAGAATGGATCGTACCAGGTCATAAGAAATAACCGGGTGTCTGGAAGTTGGCACCATGCCACACACATTCAGTGGCATCCTCGTGCGTTGCAGAATGAGAGCATTTGTCAATCACAATCTGCAACATGAGGGGGGGGCGTCTTCACAAGGGGCAGGGTCCCGACACATTTGGCGGTGTCACGAGCCTCAAGCCGCACCTGGCTACCTGTTGCCCAGCTCACGAGCCCGGCTGGTGGCCGCCTCCACAGCGTTCATGACCGTGGCGCGCAGGGACCCCTTCTCCAGTTCGTGCAAGGCGTGGATGGTGGTGCCACCCGGGGTACAAACGGCACTTCTCAGAACCGCTGGGTGCTCCCCCGTTTCCAGGATCATCTTGGCGGCTCCCTGGAGGGGAGGAGAGGGATCAAACGAAGGGAAAGGATGGACAGAGCATAAAGGACCAACAAAAAAGAATTTATCTGTAGCTCCGGGTTGAACTGTGGGGTCCTTGGTGCTCTCTGAGCTTGGCTGTTTTCTTGAGGGCGTTTCAGGACCCAACTAGGTAACATCATCAGTGCTAGAAGGGAGAGGGGTTTGTGGAGAGGAGGAGGAGGAGGAGGAGGA
>NW_015387977.1:308881-316556 GCF_001527695.2 Protobothrops mucrosquamatus | reverse complement strand
TTTTCAGGGTCAGTTACTAGTCTGCATCAATTCAAAGAAGTTTCTGATGGTTCCCATAAACACATGGGGGTTACATGAGTGTGAATTGCATGGACAAATTAGATGTAAAATGTATTAAAAAACATGAAGGAAATAAGATACGGCAAAGCAAAGAAAGCAAATTATACTACAAAGGTCTTATTTGTCAGCAGTTTGATCCGGGGAAGCCCTCCAAACCAGCTGCTGACAGCCGAAGTCAAATTTACCACCAAGCAACACGGATGAACTGGGTGAGACCTGATCCTCTCTTTAAGATTCTAAGTTTTCTTTCCTGTAAAAGCTGCCCAAAACATCTTTCCCCCTGTGAGGAAAAAGCGGCGAAAATGGGAAAAACTTTTTACAAATTAAGAAATCAGAATATATTTCAGGAAAAGGAAGAAGAACAGATTGAATGGAAGATAAACCTATCAGGACAATTGTGGGAAATTGGAGTAATAGGGAGGTGATTTAATGAATACCAATGGGCTCGTCCTTCCCAAAAAACTTCAACCAAATGGTCTTTCTTATTCCAAATAATATATATATAAATAGAGGGAGAACTATTTGATGATTCAAAGGCACTGACATGGAAGGTTAGCTGGCAAAGGAAGAAAGCCAGAGTAAGGCTGAAGAAAATACTGGCGTTGACCTATTAGAGGGGATATTATATTATTAATTAGATGGTTGAATATGGTGAAAAATAGATAACTTATAGAAAATAGAGTAACATTATAATTAAATAGGTAAGATGTGCAATTAGACTATTAGACTTTGGTATGAAAAGGGAAAAAGGGAGAAGTTGAGATAAAGGAAACCTTTGGTCACCTAAACATAAAGTATTTGGAAATCATAAATAATAGTGTTTTCTTGAATATTGATGGTAAATTAATGTTTGGGGAGAGCAATAAAAGGACATTGTTTATATAAGGATATTAAGTGCAAATGCAATTAAGATATGTATAGACTAAAAATTATTGATAAATGTAACAAAGATGTTTCTATTTAGTTGAAAATAAAAATTTTGTTTGCCCAATATAAGATAATAGATATTATTGGAAAGAGAGAGGAAGTATTCGATGTTCTAATATTAGACTTAAAATTTATGTATATTACTGAACTTAAAATTTATGTATGTTACTGAACTATTGGTTAACCCAGACATAACCCATAACCCTATAATGGTTTTGACTTATTAGAGGGGATACTGTATTATTAATTAGATGGTTTAACATGGTGGGAAATAGATAATTTTTAGAAAACAGAGTGATTCTATAATCAAATAGATAAGATGTGTAACCAGAATATTAGACTTTGCTATGAAAAGGGAAAAAGGGAGAAGTTGAGATAAGGGAAACTTTGGTCACCTAAATATAAAATACTTGGAAATCATAAATAATAGTGTTAATTTGAATATTGATGGGAAATTAAAGCCTGAAAAAAGCAATAACAGGACATTGATTGTATACAAGGATTAAGTGCAAATGCAATTAAGATATGTATAAGCTAAAAATTATTGATAACTGTAACAAAGTTGTTTTTATTTAGTTGATAATAATAAGAATTGTACTAGCCCAATATGAGATAGCAGATATTAATGGAAAAAGAGAGGAAATATTTGATGTTGTAGTATGAGATTTATACTAAAGACTTATGTATGCTATTGAACTATTGATCAACCCAGTCATCACGTTGCTTGTTAAATACCCAATTGTAAAATGAGAAAATCAATAAAAATATTATTAAAAAAAGAACACCCATGATATAAAAAAAACAAACATACTGAAAAGCTGAACATTACGCAAGTGCTTACAAGGTATTCTTTTTATATAGAAAACAATTGGAAAAAGAATGTTGAATGTACTTATAAAGTGAAAGATTACTTACCAGAACTATATACCGAGGTCTGTATTGGATGGTTCCAAACAAACCCAAAATAACAGCTATTATATTCAGGAAGTTGCCAAGGATGGGAGCCCACTGGAATCCCAGAAAGTCAAAGATTTGTCTCTCCAGTGCAGCTAGCTGTAATTAAAACAAGCCAAATGAATATATCAGAATTAAACCAGGTTTTCATTCATAGATAAAGCATTATTGATAAGGGCTGTTTCTTTTGAAAAGGACTGATATCCATTTCTTGATCCTTTATTTTTTTATTGCATAAACAAGTCAAATTGTTACTAATCATAGCAGCAAAAATAAATATGGGTCATATCTAAAATCATGTCAGCAGATATCCACTCTTGTTCCCCACTTCTTTGCATCTTCAAATTTGTGTCACATAATCCTATAGTGCAGATCAGCAGTCCTTTAACAGAAATAACAGAACAAGAGAGTTGGAAGGGACCTGAAATCACATGAAGCCAAATGTGATTCCACAGCAAGAGAACCACTAAAATCAACAATCCAAATGTTAATTTGAATATTGTGACAATCAGTCACAAAATGTATACTATTGTGCATATGTTCCTTGACTTTAGTGCACATCAAAAGAAATACAGTTTAAACTACTGACGATATATCTAATATTCATATTTCTAATAGGAAACAGAATCTCACATATGATATGCTATACTGAATGGCAATGACTTGCACATATTGACAGTTGTCTAAATAAATGAATACCTGAATAAAACTGTTTTGTAAATATTTTCATTACTGTAATTCTATGGATTTTATGAGTGTTTGAAAGTACTATTCACCTGAGTAGTTTGAATAAGTGGTATACAAGTAAGTCTAAAGAAATATATAATACTGCCTTCATACAAATATTCTTGTCCTGTATTCCTTCTGATGGTTCTATGAAAAAGTTAGAGGAAGGATAAATCAGTTATAATGTGGTTAGCCAGTCAGAATGTACTGGCTGAAACATTCTGGAAACTTATCTTCTCATGTATACAGAACCTTGCTGCACCCTTAGCTACCAACAGTGATCCATGGGAAAACCATAAATAAGATATACCTGCTATCTTTCCCATAACTGCTATCTAGAAAAATATTAAATTGTAAATTGAATTAAAATACCCTTCTCCAAAAGCCGAATACCTTTTAATTTTTTTAAAAAAACGTCTGTACTTCAGTGAATAAATACAAATCATTTCTGCAATCTCTTTAAATATTCAGGCATGGCAAGAGCTAATTAACTATGATGACAGCTGCACAAAGTGAAAATCTGTTTCTAACAAAAAAAACTATGTGAATTAACTTGAAGATACTTAATTTGAATTAAAAAAGAATTAAGAACCAGCAGTTACAAATGGTACCATCAGGAAACATCCTTATATCTCAAAAGCTTTAAAAAAAGTACATGTCATCTGAAAGCTTCAGACTGAAATTGGAAATTAGGTGTAATTGGTGGCCATAGCTTAAAAGCCTTTTTCTTATACTTCAGTAAGTTTACCCATATAGAAAATGTAAGGTTTTAAATTGATACCTTGACTGAGTCAACTAAAACAGGCAAATACAGCGGAATTATGATGCAACATTTTTTAATGAAATCAGATGCAGGGCAGAGCTGAGAAGCTAAAATGCCTTTCATGTCTGAATGTCATGTTCAAAAGTATTTCTTTGAAACAAGCAGGTAGGATGGACTTCGATACTTCAATACTTATTTCCCTTACTTCTAGGAAAAATGTTCATAACTTTAGGGCGTGTATATTTACGATCAATAGTACCGCATGTATGATTTGGAAAAGTGGAAAAACAGGATCGCCAGCATGATCACCAATGTCCAATAACGGATGTGGCAGAAGAAGAAGAAGAAGAAGAGGAAGAGGAAGAGGAAGAGGAGGAGGAGGAGGAGGAGGAGGAGGAGGAGGAGGAGGAGGAGGAGNTTTTCAGGGTCAGTTACTAGTCTGCATCAATTCAAAGAAGTTTCTGATGGTTCCCATAAACACATGGGGGTTACATGAGTGTGAATTGCATGGACAAATTAGATGTAAAATGTATTAAAAAACATGAAGGAAATAAGATACGGCAAAGCAAAGAAAGCAAATTATACTACAAAGGTCTTATTTGTCAGCAGTTTGATCCCGGGAAGCCCTCCAAACCAGCTGCTGACAGCCAAAGTCAAAAGTACCACCAAGCAACTTTCAAGCAACACGGATGAACTGGGTGAGACCTGATCCTCTCTTTAAGATTCTAAGTTTTCTTTCCTGTAAAAGCTGCCCAAAACATCTTTCCCCCTGTGAGGAAAAAGCGGCGAAAATGGAAAAAACTTTTTACAAATTAAGAAATCAGAATATATTTCAGGAAAAGGAAGAAGAACAGATTGAATGGAAGATAAACCTATCAGGACAATTGTGGGAAATTGGAGTAATAGGGAGGTGATTTAATGAATACCAATGGGCTCATCCTTCCCAAAAAACTTCAACCAAATGGTCTTTCTTATTCCAAATAATATATATATAAATAGAGGGAGAACTATTTGATGATTCAAAGCCACTGACATGGAAGGTTAGCTGGCAAAGGAAGAAAGCCAGAGTAAGGCTGAAGAAAATACTGGCGTTGACCTATTAGAGGGGATATTATATTATTAATTACGGTAGATGGTTGAATATGGTGAAAAATAGATAACTTATAGAAAATAGAGTAACATTATAATTAAATAGGTAAGATGTGCAATTTGACTATTAGACTTTGGTATGAAAAGGGAAAAAGGGAGAAGTTGAGATAAAGGAAACCTTTGGTCACCTAAACATAAAGTACTTGGAAATCATAAATAATAGTGTTTTCTTGAATATTGATGGGAAATTAATGTTTGGGGGGGAGCAATAAAAGGACATTGTTTATATAAGGATATTAAGTGCAAATGCAATTAAGATATGTATAGGCTAAAAACTATTGATAAATGTAACAAAGATGTTTCTATTTAGTTGAAAATAAGAATTTTGTTTGCCCAATATAAGATAATAGATATTATTGGAAAGAGAGAGGAAGTATTCGATGTTCTAATATTAGACTTAAAATTTATGTATATTACTGAACTATTGGTTAACCCAGACAATACCTATAATGGTTTTGACTTATTAGAGGGGATACTGTATTATTAATTAGATGGTTTAACATGGTGGGAAATAGATAATTTTTAGAAAACAGAGTGATTCTATAATCAAATAGATAAGATGTGTAACCAGAATATTAGACTTTGCTATGAAAAGGGAAAAAGGGAGAAGTTGAGATAAGGGAAACTTTGGTCACCTAAATATAAAATACTTGGAAATCATAAATAATAGTGTTAATTTGAATATTGATGGGAAATTAAAGCCTGAAAAAAAGCAATAACAGGACATTGATTGTATACAAGGATTAAGTGCAAATGCAATTAAGATATGTATAAGCTAAAAATTATTGATAACTGTAACAAAGTTGTTTTTATTTAGTTGATAATAATAAGAATTGTACTAGCCCAATATGAGATAGCAGATATTAATGGAAAAAGAGAGGAAATATTTGATGTTGTAGTATGAGATTTATACTAAAGACTTATGTATGCTATTGAACTATTGATCAACCCAGTCATCACGTTGCTTGTTAAATACCCAATTGTAAAATGAGAAAATCAATAAAATATTATTAAAAAAAGAACACCCATGATATAAAAAAAACAAACATACTGAAAAGCTGAACATTACGCAAGTGCTTACAAGGTATTCTTTTTATGTAGAAAACAATTGGAAAAAGAATGGTGAATGTACTTATAAAGTGAAAGATTACTTACCAGAACTATATACCGAGGTCTGTATTGGATGGTTCCAAACAAACCCAAAATAACAGCTATTATATTCAGGAAGTTGCCAAGGATGGGAGCCCACTGGAATCCCAGAAAGTCAAAGATTTGTCTCTCCAGTGCAGCTAGCTGTAATTAAAACAAGCCAAATGAATATATCAGAATTAAACCAGGTTTTCCTTCATAGATAAAGCATTATTGATAAGGGCTGTTTCTTTTGAAAAGGACTGATATCCATTTCTTGATCCTTTATTTTTTTATTGCATAAACAAGTCAAATTGTTACTAATCATAGCAGCAAAAATAAATATGGGTCATAACTAAAATCATGTCAGCAGATATCCACTCTTGTTCCCCTCTTCTTTGCATCTGCAAATTTGTGTCACATAATCCTATAGTGCAGATCAGCAGTCCTTTAACAGAAATAACAGAACAACAGAGTTGGAAGAGACCTGAAATCACATGAAGCCAAATGTGATTCCACAGGAGGAGAAACACTAAAATCAACAATCCAAATGTTAATTTGAATATTGTGACAATCAGTCACAAAATATATAGTATTGTACATATGTTCCTTGACTTTAGTGCACAACAAAAGAAATACAGTTTAAACTACTGACGATATATCTAATATTCATATTTCTAATAGGAAACAGAATCTCACATATGATATGCTATACTGAATGGCAATGACTTGCACATATTGACAGTTGTCTAAATAAATGAATACCTGAATAAAACTGTCTTGTAAATATTTTCATTACTGTAATTCTATGGATTTTATGAGTGTTTGAAAGTACTATTCACCTGAGTAGTTTGAATAAGTGGTATACAAGTAAGTCTAAAGAAATATATAATACTGCCTTCATACAAATATTCTTGTCCTGTATTCCTTCTGATGGTTCTATGAAAAAGTTAGAGGAAGGATAAATCAGTTATAATGTGGTCAGCCAGTCAGAATGTACTGGCTGAAACATTCTGGAAACTTATCTTCTCATGTATACAGAACCTTGCTGCACCCTTAGCTACCAACAGTGATCCATGGGAAAACCATAAATAAGATATACCTGCTATCTTTCCCATAACTGCTATCTAGAAAAATATTAAATTGTAAATTGAATTAAAATACCCTTCTCCAAAAGCCTAATACCTTTTAATTTTTTTAAAAAAATGTCTGTACTTCAGTGAATAAATACAAATCATTTCTGCAATCTCTTTAAATATTCAGGCATGGCAAGAGCTAATTAACTATGATGACAGCTGCACAAAGTGAAAATCTGTTTCTAACAAAAATACTATGTGAATTAACTTGAAGATACTTAATTTGAATTAAAAAAGAATTAAGAACCAGCAGTTACAAATGGTACCATCAGGAAACATCCTTATATCTCAAAAGCTTTAAAAAAAGTACATGTCATCTGAAAGCTTCAGACTGAAATTGGAAATTAGGTGTAATTGGTGGCCATAGCTTAAAAGCCTTTTTATTATACTTCAGTAAGTTTACCCATATAGAAAATGTAAGGTTTTAAATTGATACCTTGACTGAGTCAACTAAAACAGGCAAATACAGCGGAATTATGATGCAACATTTTTTAATGAAATCAGATGCAGGGCAGAGCTGAGAAGCTAAAATGCCTTTCATGTCTGAATGTCATGTTCAAAAGTATTTCTTTGAAACAAGCAGGTAGGATGGACTTCGATACTTCAATACTTATTTCCCTTACTTCTAGGAAAAATGTTCATAACTTTAGGGCATGTATATTTACGATCAATAGTACCGCATGTATGGATTTGGAAAAGTGGAAAAACAGGATCGCCAGCATGATCACCAATGTCCAATAACGGATTTGGCAGAAGAAGAAGAAGAAGAAGAAGAAGAAGAAGAAGAAGAAGAAGAAGAAGAAGAAGAAGAAGAAGAAGAAGAAGAAGAAGA
>NW_015387977.1:268126-308703 GCF_001527695.2 Protobothrops mucrosquamatus | reverse complement strand
AAGAAGAAGAAGAAGAAAAAGAAGAAGAAGAAGAAGAAGAAGAAGAAGAAGAAGAAGAAGAAGAAGAAGAAGAAGAAGAAGAAGAAGAAGAAGAAGAAGAAGAAGAAGAAGAAGAAGAAGAAGAAGAAGAAGAAGAAGAAGAAGAAGAAGAAGAAGAAGAAGAAGAAGAAGAAGAAGAAGAAGAAGAAGAAGAAGAAGGAAAAACGTCCAACTTTCAATGTTGGGGAGAATAGCAACAGTGAAAATGAGAATCTTACCAAAAATACTCTTTTTATTCAAACGATTCCTGTAAGGCTGGGAAAAGCCTTTTTTGATGAACTGAATACAACAATATTGAAATTTATCTGGCAAGGGAAAAAAAGCTAGAATTAGAATGAAAATGCTACAAGAAGCAAAAGAAAGTGAAGGATTTGGACTGCTGGACTGGAGGTTATACTACCAAGCAACTATTTTAACATGGCTTAAAGAATGGATAATGCTTAGAGACAAAATACTATTGTACCTAGAGGGGCATGACCTACAAATTGGTTGGCATGACTTTCTGTGGAATGGGAAGAATAAAATACATAGATACTTTCAAAATCATTTTATAAGGAATGCACTTCTTTCAGAATGGGAAAAAATAAAAGAAAAAATTTATATTAAGATACCTGAATGGCTTTCAACAATGGAAACTTTTGCTTACCCAAATTTAATTAACTAGACTTTAAGCCAGAATTATTTTTGTTAGGAATAATAGGAGCAAATTATGAGAAAGATTGCGGATATTTAATACTACACATACTAACAGCAGAAAGAATTGTATTTGCCCAGCATTGGGAAAATGAAAATTTACCAACTGAAGAAGTACTAATTAAGAAAAATTTAGAGTGTGCAGAAATGGATAGATTGACTTTAAAGATAAAAGAGAAAGAAGACTCAGCATATTTTAGAACATGGGACAATTTCTATCAATGGTGGTGTGATTCCTCACCAGCCAGTGGACCCGGCAGCTGAATCTGAGGAATCAGAGGAGGAGGAGGAGGAGGGGCCTGAAATGACATTAGAGTCAGAGGAAGGCTCTGAGGAGCTCCAAGACTTACAGTCTGACGAGGAGCCTGGCCCCTCTACTCATGCTCAGGCTGAGACACAGCTGTGCTGGGAGTCTGAGTTAGACAGTGATGAATCACAGCTGGAAAATATCCAGGATGCACATAAACACCGGCAAGAAAAGAGAGTAGGTCAGAGGAATGCAATGGGGCGGCTCCAAAGGCAAAGGAGAAGGCATTAGGAAGCCACGCGTTGGCTGCATAATAAAAGGGAAGGTGTGGGAGGTGCTGGTTGCCAAAGGCAACTGTTCTTGTTGAGGATCGAGTTTCTGTGAACTGTGTTTGTTTGCCTTGGACGCTGACTCAGGTCTGTGAATAATAAAAGGGGATTGGTTTTTTCCTGCAGTTCCAGCTTGCTTGTTGGAAGAGGGGTTTCTCCTTGTGATCTTAACAAGGACTCACGTAGGCTGGGACAGAACAAATGGCTAGAAAAATGAGTATTTATTTATTTATTTATTTATTTTTTGGATTTATATCCCGCCCTTCTCCCGTAGGACTCAGGGCGGCTGACAATCTATTTAAAATACATACAAAACAATACAAATTTAAAATTAATTAAAAGGAATATTTAAATATTTGTCGAATTTTAAAATATAATTAAAACCCCCCTAAAAATTACCCTATATATATAGTAGCAAGAAGAAGGCTATTGAGTGATTAATTAACATATTGTTTATGATAATTAACTATTATCTATTATTGTTTGTTAAACACATGAACCCAGACATTATGCTGTTTGCTAAATATTGAGAATGTTATTGGTAAAAACCCCAACCCCAACCCTAATCCAAATCCCAACCCCAACCCCACCTTATTCCTAACCCTATAAAAACTAATAAAATCTATAAAAAAAATAGTGCCGTATGTAGCCCTTGAGTTAAAAATGCCAGTCCCCAACAATTTTTCTCAGTGAGGAACACAATATGGAATTACTTTTTTTCTGTTCAAATTTTTTAAAGAAAAGCATAGTAAAAAAGCTGAGTTTTCAAAGCTCCTTCATTTAGAAAAAATAAACAACTTATAAATTCTTTTGGTACAAATTCCTACTTAAGGAATTGCATGGTTACCTGGAAAACTGAACTGGGTGGTTCTATCATTCCTAATTCTTAAGTAATGGTAGAAGCAACTTACATCTTTTCCAATCCCAGAATTCAATGGGACAAGCTATATACTGTAAGTGAGCATTTCAAACTACAAGTAACCCTTGACTTACAACAGTTTGTTTCTTACTTGACTTACAACAGTTTCTTACTTGACTTACAACAGTTTCTTCAAAGTTACAATGGCACTGAAAAAAAACTTATGACCAGTTTTCACACTTATGACCATTGCAGCATCCTCATGGTCACGTGATTGAAATTCGAATGCTTGGCAACTAGTTCATATTTATGACTGTTGCAAAGTTATGGGGTCATGTGATCACCTTTTGCAACCTTCTGACAAACAAAGGCAATGGGGAAGCCAGATTCACTGGACAACCATGTTACAAACTTAACAACCTCAGTGATTCACTTAATAACTGTGGCAAAAAGGTTGTAAAATGGGGCAAAACTCACTGAACAAATGTCTCGCTTAGCAACAGAAATTTTGCACTCAGTTGTGATTGTAAGTTGAGGACTACTGAAATATATGGCTTAACTGCAATTTCTAACCCAGATATAATGATGACAGCTCATTAAAATCAGTCAGCAGATAAGCCAACATCTTCTCATGGGACAAGGTAGTCATAAGTTAAAGATAAGTGAATAGCCACCGGCTGCCAGATTTATCACTGGACCAAATTATATTTTTAGTGGATTAAATTTCTCTACAAATGTATTCTAAGAGTGTAAATTTAAAGAAATGGATACAAATGTTTTTCCCATTTTTTTCTGTCTGTCAGGAATAAACTACTTGGAAATGAACTACCTGGAGAGGATATCATACAAAGTTGCTGTCAATGGACTTTCTCTGAACTTGGTTGTTTTCTTGCAGTGTTTCATTATCCAAACTAGGTAACATCATCATTGCTAATAAGGAGTGAGATTTTCTCTCTGTTCATATTCTATTGGCTTTATTCTAAAGTTAATAATCCTTTAAGGAAATAAAAATAAGAAAGGATATAAATTATTTTTAAAAAATTGCTAAGTAAATTTATGTCAAAATTTAAAACAAGGTTATTCCAATTTCACACAATTCAAGCTACCAGATACTTCATCTTAACCAACTAGTATTAATTAAGCAGATATTTATTCTAACTAAAGGAAAATATTTGTACATAACTGTAACAAATTAGAAGTGAATATTAGTAGAAACTTGATTAAATCCTATCACTGAATGAAATATAACAGTTTTGTTTTGGGGATTTCACTGATAATTATGGTGCTCAGTAATAAGATTTCATGAGGTTCTTTTAATCTTGCTAATATTATCATATCCTGTAATGTAGGCATATTATTTCATTCTCTTGTGCACATAAAGTTACCCCCTAATTGATGCATTTATTCTTATATGAATAATTTATTTGCACCTTGGTCCAATATATCAATATTACTGACATTTAACTGTGGGCTAATCTCAGTGATATAGTCATTAATATAAAGAAATGTAAATCTAGGCCACAAGTCTCTTGTGTTTCATGAAAATTCTTACATCAGGAATGAAGTAATGATTGTCTGAGGATCATTCAAACATATTTATATTGACTAAATAATTTTTAAAATGGCATATTAATCAGCAATCTAGCAAATTTATAAGCTAGCTATGTCTATATGAGATGAATAGTAGTGCCAAAATGGCAAGATGACATGTTACAAATTGATCTTATGTTGGTAAGCTAGTAACCAAAATTGCTGCTCTGCTATTCTTATCATTCTGTAATTTTAAATTAAAATGAATGAAAATTCACATTACTGCACTTGTAGGAAAACTCTACTTTTCATAGCTCTTCTCCAAAACAAAGACATCTGCCATCTTTACTCAAATGAGTGGTTAAAGTTTTCTTCTTTTGGAACTATGCTTCAATTTTCTTACCCTGTGATTATGGAATCAATATGTTATATTGCATATTCCCTTTGTAATAATGGTGATACATAACATTGCTCATTGGGAGGTGTAGGAAGGACCATTAACACTGATTTTAAAAAAAACATCAGGGGAACAATCAGGAAAATTAGCAAGACAGGTTTATGCTTGCCTAAGCTCTAGGAAAAAAAGCAAACCAGGAATCACTGTCATCCTGTAGTTCAGGGGCGAAACCACGCCCACCCCATTGCCGGCAATGGAAAAAAAGTTGCAATGCATCGCGACACGCCACGTGATGTTGCGAGTTTGACACCCCTGCTGTAGTGATTCACTTTTAGCAGCACCACATTTAAGACAGTAATACAGTGCTTTAATAATGGCTGCTTCCTCTCTTTGGGAAACCACATGCAGTGATAGCAAACAAAGCATACCGTCTTGAAGCTGTTACATCCGTCTGAGGACAGAAGGCTATAGAGAGAGCTTCAACCATTTCTCTTTTTAGACAATATTTGGCAACTTTTAATGACACAGGGAAAAACAACATTTCAATGCACTGCTATTGCACTCAGTGGGCTAGACAACCAGCCTTTCCATCAATCCACTCATCTGATTCTACAATTAATTAGGATGGTCTAATTCCACACCTGTTAGGAGGCAAAGATGCCATGGAGTCAGAATGATTGCACATCTGCAAGGCTATAAAGCTTGCAGAGAACTGACAGCTATCACCGTTTTTTCTTTTCAGCCAATTATCACCCAATGAGAACTTGGTTGCCAGCCAGTAGTAATAAGTGTCTTATTCACAACAAAAATGCATTGCTGGCTTTTATGTGGTTAACATTGTCACGATTCCTTCTTTTACTAGCATAATAGCTAATCCTTATTTAGGCCCTTTATTAGTTATGTGAGCATGGCAGGATTTTGTTGGGCTAGAAGGCAGACTAATCAGGCATCTTCTCTAATCACAACAATTGTCCATCAGCAAAGAAATGCATTCACTTTTGCAGTAACGTATTCTATTTGAAATAGAAAATTCAAGATTGCAATATTGTAAATGGTGGTAAATGTTTGGCCATTATATAATCTAATCAATGGAGAGTTCAGTTTGATTCAGAATTAGATCTGCATCACCATCCTGAAGTACTCTGTGGATTATTTAAAATGTTAAATTTTATATGATTGACAGAATGAAATAACGGCATAATTGAAAGATAGAAAAGTGTTGTGATATTAGCATATTTTCTACATTAAAAATAACCATGTTAGATAGGCAGCACTTTTAAGATATGAGTCATCTTCCAGAGTGTATTAAAATAGATGACTAAAATGTATGTTCTTTTCTATAAGTTTCTTTCACTTCCATTTATTTCCTTTAGAAAATGACTTGTTTATCTTATTCAACCGAAAATTTTTTCTATTCGTAATCCCCTGTCCCCTGTAAGGACAGACAGACAGAAGGACGGACGGACGGACGGAGCCTATCTGCCTATCTCTTGACTGAAATAGTCTATTGTATAATGTTGAGTGCCAACCACAAGCTAGAACTCATGTCTCATGAATTTTAAGCACTGCTGCACAGAACCTGATAGTTCTGTATGTTGAAGCAGAATTAATGACTGAAAGCAAAAAGGAGGTGTAATATTGCCCAAGCACCATGCATATTTATGTAGCAATGAAAGGATGAGACTAATATGTTTGTGTAGTATGAGCAATGATGAAATGCATGCAATATTTTTAAAAGCCAACTTATTCTATTTGTTCAGTAAAAGATCAAAGCTAAAGCTAATATTAATGTCCTTTATTGTTTCTATGTATCCAGAAGCAAAGGAAATTGCTGCTTCAAGTAGAGACCTTTCAAATTATTTTCAAGGAAAGCTAAGGGAAGGACAGGAGACATGACTTGTGTCAGATAAACCCCCTTCTGGGTTTAGGAAACTTTACCTTAGTTAGCATACATATTAAGTATACTCTGGTCAATCAAAGAGACCTGCAACTTCTCTCACAATTTAATTAAGGAGATGGAATCTTAATGTATGTCAGCTTGTTGGAGAAGAAGCCAGCTTGCCAGGTGAGCAGAAGATCGGAGAGAGGGAGGGAGGGAGAGAGAGAGAGGGAGAGAGAGAGAGAAAGAGAGGGAGAGAGAGAGAAAGAGAGGAAGAGAGAGAGGGGGGGAAAGAGAGAGAAAGGGAGAGAGAGAAAGAGAGAGAGGGAGAGAGGGGGAGAGGAAAGAGAGAGAAAGAGAGAGGGAGAGGAAAGAGAGCGAGAGAGAGAAAAAGAGAGGGAGAGAGAGAGGAAAGAGAGAGGGAGGGAGAGGAAAGAGAGAAAGAGAGAGGGAGATGAAAGAGAGAGAGAGAGAGAGAGAGAGAGAGAGAACTCATGCACAGCAGCCTCTATTTCTTTTTAATTAAACTCTTCAATCAAGCTCCCCACCCCTTGCATGCGCCGCATGTGTGCAAGTTTTGTGGCTCCCAGTGTTTTCTTTTCTCTGGGAAACGGGTCCAAGTGGCTCTTTGAGTGTTTAAGGTTGCAGACCCTTGAGATAAGATAACCTTTATTGTCATTTTTTTTACTGTGGCACACATCAAAAATGAAATTTAGTTGCCCACTCTCAAAGTGAAACACATACATGATACACATACTAAACATACTATATACAACATATGTATAGACCCACATCCCTACATATACCTAACAAATAAATATTAAATACTGTCCATCTTGAATATATAACAGAAGAAGGAAGCTTGAGAGTTCACAAGGTATTTAATGGTCTATGGAATGAAACAATGGCTGAATCTGGATGTTAGTTTTTCTTTATTTTTCTTTAATATTTGAATTTGAATTTTTTTTTCCTAAAACTTTAGTCCATGTCTTGCATTCTGAAATGAAAAAAAATTATTTTGGACATCATTTCAGGCATTTTAAGAATGTCACCACATCCACTTTCAGCTAGTATATCTCAAGGCTAAACACCTCAGTTCTTTCAATTTCTCATAATAGAATTTAGGTTCTAATCACCTGATCACCCTAATTGCCCTTCGCCGAACCTGTCCCAATTTTTCTTTCCCTTAAAATATGCTGCCTAGAATTAAACATAATACTCATTGATTGAATCAAGGTGTCTACAGTCTTATTATGATCTGTCTAGAAGTCCATAGGTATGATGTCAAATTGAATGGTCAGTAGTTTGCTTTATTTTGCATTTTCCCATTTTGAAGATAGTGAAAACATTTCTTCTCCTCCAAGGTAGACAATAAAATGGTCAAGAAGTCCTAAAGAGTTTCTCTATTTTGAAGTCGGTCTAGTAGTCGTACAAAAGAGTCATAATATCTTACGTCAAATAGACGAGAACCGGAATTTAATAAATTTCCTATCTAGTAGTACTAGGGTAGTAAGAGTCAGAAGTCAGAACTTATAGGAGAAAAAGTAGTAAAGGATCACTTTGTCTTACTTTCATTAAGTGCTGTCAAGTCAATGTTTACTCTTAAGAGCTACATATTGTTTTTAGGATGATCTTTGCTCAACATGGCCTTTTAGGTGTTTCAATAATGCATTTACTAGCATTGCCAATATGTTGATTCACCTTGCTGCTGGTGACCCTTTTCTCAGTCCTTCCAGTTTTCCCAGTA
The DNA here is from genome assembly GCF_001527695.2 of Protobothrops mucrosquamatus. Taxonomy (NCBI): domain Eukaryota; kingdom Metazoa; phylum Chordata; class Lepidosauria; order Squamata; family Viperidae; genus Protobothrops; species Protobothrops mucrosquamatus. Next base: position 300,983 of record NW_015387977.1, on the reverse strand, counting down.
TTATGGACTTCTTAAGAGATATGGCTCTTCTTATACAATACTTTAGATATATTTTAAATATTCTCTAATAATTAATAGATGAATAACAATATCGAGTATCTTTATTTGATACTAAATAATAATTTTATTCTGACATATTTTTGACATACTTTATACTTGAAGAGTATGTCAAAAAGATTTGGGGTTACCAATGCTGACTTTGGATTACATTATAGTAGCTTTCTCAACCAGATTCTCTCCAGATGTATTGGGATTACAATTTACCACTTTCTCCTTCAGTATTTTGAAATTCTTGGAGCTTTAGCCTTAACACATCTGGTTGACATTACATTTCAGAAGAATTTCTTTAAATAACTTAGTCTATAAAGAATAATATCTTTTTTTCTTGCTGTTTAAGCACTTCTAAGCTTGCTTGGAAAACAAAAGTAATCAGGAAAATATAGTATTTGGTGAAGAAGGTAGGTGGTGGTTCATTGATCATCTGTTTGTCCTTATTTATTAGCTAATCCTAAATTAAATTATGAAAAATTACTAGAGAAAACTAAAACATGCATTAAGAATATATATGCATGTCATAGGTATATTATTATTACCTGCAAACTATTGGGACATTTGATAATTATCAGGACTGCAAGCAGGCAAAAAAGTGGGATTTTATACTCTCCTCCTTTTGCAAGCCTGATGGTATTAATTCCTCAAACGCTATTTTTTGCATTGGGATAAAATTCCCATCAGCCCCAAGGTTTCTTCAAATCCAGCTGGGCTAATTTTTGAATATTTTCTTTAAATTCATACCCAAATGAGTTGTTATAAAGGAGTAGAGAAATAAATTATTTTATATTATATATACATTAGGAAAAATAAGTGACACGGTGCAGTGTTTTGTACAGTACTAGAGTCATTTTCTGGAAATAAACAATAAATCCTATATTTTAAAATGAGAGCTGTCACCTACATTAAACCCCAAAACTGTGGTATTCACATTTATCAGAATGGTGTCCTGATTGGAGGAATAGAGGAAGATACCAAACCTGGGTCTATTTTCCTTCCTTATGTTACAGTTAAAAACAGTTGTATAATAATTGATGTTAAATCAATCTACATTTGAGAGGAAATACATTTTTTAGGGAATCTCATTCAAATTATAAGTGAGTCTTGCATACATAATATATTTACCATACTTTTGGTGTTTCTTTTTAATCATCTCTTTAGAATTAATACTTTGGGTACTGTCTTTGTAGGCAGCTTAATAATAAACAGATGCTACTGAAACATCAAGGTTGTTAGCTCAATTTCTATGCATTTTGCAAAAATATTAGCATGACAAATTGACTCCCTGAGTTATTCAACATGGTAACCCATTCAATCAAGAATGGCAAATAGATTTATCTAGGAAAGAGTAATGCCTTGAGGAAAAATACGGTGAATAATATGCCACATCCCCTAAATGTATTCACCAAAGATTACATTACGGATTCATAGCAAGAAAGTAAAACAAGCAGTTTATCTAGCTGATATAGCTTAAATGAGAAGAATGAGGGTTACAAAATAGAGGTATATAATTAAATAAGTCTAATAATTAGATTTATATAAATTTTAATAAAAGAAGTTAAACTTGTAGGAGAACAGATAACATATAATGAAAACCAAAATTGCAAATTTTTTATGAATGAAAAAAATCATTTAGCTGTTAAGTAAAATTTTAATACACTGAAGAAAGCCAGTTACAACTGAGATTTTGTTAGAAAGGAAAAAGCTAGACTAACAACTGCTCTGAGTTCAAGTGTGGTTTGTTTGGTTTATGGAAATACAATCACTGGTTTTTAACCATAGTTTATGAGTTAATGCTACTTACAAAAAAAATCACAAATGAACAAACAAAATGTCAAGGTTCCAACTGACGAACCCAATGCAGTAAGCACACTCAGGATAGTCCAGTCTCTAATACAAAACTTTATTGGGTACAGCATATCAGCATGAATGAAAGTACCCAATAAAGTTTTGCATTAGAGACTGGACCATCTCGAGTGTGCTTACTACGTTGGGTTCGTCAGTTGGAATGATGACACTAAACCATCTCTGAGCAATTAGCACCAAATCAAATAAACTGAAGGAGTTCCATGCTTTTGATTCCTTTTTATTTTCCCTTTAGCCTGTTACCATTATCAGATAGCAAGTCTGATGAACTGAATTCTGCTGGAAGATGGAAAAAGCAAGGAAGCATTTTGTATAACTATTTTAGATAGAGAATTTTAATGGATTGCTGCCACCATGATGCAATACCTTTCTTTTAGATCCAAGGAGTAAATATAATACATTCAAAAGTAAAGCAAACAATACACAACATTCATATTGGTTTTAATTCTGTACTTTATGAAATTAACGGTAAAGGAATTACCTATATTATTTTTTTATGGGACAGAAGCTAGTAGCAGCATAAAACAGCCAGAAGGAACATAATGTTATGATCAGCGTTTTGAAATTTACAGTCTGTTAAATATCAGTTTTTACAAGTTCTGATTGACATTGCTCTCCAATAGTTTAAGAGTTGCTTCAGTTTTGTTAAATATGATACCACTATCCTTTCCTTTCAATTTCATGCTAGCAAGAAACTAACCAATGTTTAGGATAATGTCAAAGAAATGGATGAAAACACATCATTCTGACAACACAGCTCCAGTCGTAATCATACAAAAAGCTGCTTTAACCTAATTTAGACCACGGATACATCTGTTAATATTGATTATCAATGGCATGTAGATTTTCCAGTGTTGCCTGAAAAAGCTGGGATTCAACTTGGAAATTTCTGCATTCAAATAAATATTCTATCCATCATTTAGATCTATTTCTGCCAAGCCCAAGTAAGCACCCAGCTCTAATGAAATTATTCGGAAAAGAGGAAAAGGATGACTAAAAAAATGGGGAAGACGTAAACAATGAAACAAAAAAGGACAGTTTCTCAAAATAAGGTATACATTATATGCATAAGAAGCTTTACAAGTGCAAGTTCTGACATTGTCTTTAATTCTGTTGCCTACGTTCTGGAAATAACTTGGTATATTTTATTTTCTGCCAGTTTTTAAAAAATGTTCTTATCTTCAAGGCATTACAGCAAATTTTATGTTGCCAAATGACTTTCCTTATGCTAATTCTTTTGTACCACATTAATAAGTGCACTAATTACCTTTAATGTTCTCACTTAATGGGAACAAAATGTGGTGTGTGTAAGAACACTATATTGGCATATCTGCATAAGCAACAAACTTTCTAAGCATGACATATAATCCATTTGATTGTAAAATGCTTGTGGCTCTGAGATGAGGAGAATAAAAAGTTGAAATATAAAATGCCATACTTGATAAAATAAAATGAAGGTCTTAACAGGAACTGGTTCCATATAATAGGCCTTTAAAATCTTTGAAGAGACCCTCTGCTTCAATTAAATTTGAATAAAACACCATCTCAAAGCTGATTCATGAAACAACGTGGCCTCTTCAATTTTAAGACTGAAGTGAAATTACTATGCTGATGCTCTTTTCTCTGCTTGACAGGCTCTTCAGGACAGCCTTTTTATCTTCACGCCAGGCATGACTTATAAACCTTAGGATTCCAAACACTTTACGTTTCAGGAGTAGGTTTATTCACGAGAGAGCTCATAGACACAACTCAAGAAAATTAGTCTCCTAAATGCAGACAAGAAGGAAGCCATATGCACTCTAAAATGTTGTCTGCCAAAGTACATAAAGTCCTTATTTACCTCTATGTTCCAGGGTTTAAATTATATGGTTTTCCCTCCTGTTTTTCCACATCAATGTATTTCTTTGGATAACCTTGAAAAGCACCTGATCTTAATAGCAGAAAACATTTTCCATTACATGTATTTTATATACAGTATATTTCAAAGTTTCTGATACCTAACGCAAAACAAGGTCTGTATCTACATGCTTCTGAACATTTATGTATTGAAAATCCGTGTTCCATTTTTACCTGCAGTTAATTAGATATCAGCCCTATTTTATATTTTTTTTAAAAAAAACACATCACAGTCATTATCTTTGCTACATCAAGTGTGAAGTCATTTTAGATGTAACATTTTCTAATAAGCCTCACTACCTAAATTAAGAAGTAAATAATTGAAGGAAGTTTGCAAAAAATATACATATTCTTTGGGCTCACAAACAAAGATACTTAAATCTAGCAAATGAATGGCACATTCTTCCTGCTTTCTAATTTCAAAAACCTATTTCCTCTTGAGTCCTAGAAATAAGGCATGAAAACTAAAAATTAAAATAGAGCAATTGAATTCTACATTATCTGTCTCCAACATTCTCTCCAATTAAGCTGCACAACTATTTTTTCTGGAACAACAAAAATGAATTCTTTCCCGCCAGTGTCAAGTCACTCAGCATTCAAAGATTGATATATAAACAAAAGAAAATGGGAATGGATATGCAATGAAGGAAGAGAATTGTAGTCATGCATTCAGTGGGACTTCAACAGTTTAAAAGTTAGATAGGACCAGGGTTTTTTTTGTCATAGAATGCACCGGAATGGAGTTCCGGCACCTTTTTTCGACGGATTTTCCAGAGTTGCATTCTTTTCCTATTGTTGCCCTTCCTATCCTCATTTGCTTTTGAAAATGCCCCGCTGGCAGTACGGTGCGAGCGGGGTCCCCTCCAGTGCTGTCTGCCTCCTCTAGAAGGAGCCATGAGATTCCGGAGCATCACAGCCAGAGCGTGGCTTGATTGGCTGGGTCAGACCATGTTGTATGGAAGCCAATGGTGGGAGACAAATAAACATGGAGGCCATCTTTCACAAGAGGGTGAGTAAGCCTTTTGCCTTCCCTTACAGAAGGTGGGGTGTGAGGTTAAAAAGAGGCAAAGCAAGAGGAAAGAAAGGCGGCTGGCGTGGAAGCTTGCCCAACAGCGAAACTTTGCTGTTTCAGTTCCTTGGATAGTTCAAAGGCTGGGATGTCTACAACAATCTCTTTTTAGTCTTTTATACTTTATATTCAAACTGCAGAGGGGAAGAATAGGAATAAAGCCAATGTCTTGTGATTTGGAGGTATTATTATTATTAATAATAATATATATTAATTATGTATTGGTCAGATGTAAAGGTAGACCTACAGTTTGAGGTTTAATCAGATCTATTTATTAAATTGGGTTTAACTGAAAGGTAAATTAAAAGTAATCTGTTCACTGACAAAGTGTCAACTTTAATTTGTTTCAAGTCAACATCCATATTAAACTCCAAATGTAAATTTTTCCACCTTGTTTGACAACTTCTTAAAAATAATTCAATCTTTTGCAAGCAACCAATTTTTGTTTTATTGGGCCAATTTCATTCCACATAGAAAGCTGACATTTCCACTCATTAAACTAATGGTTATGTCAGTGGTAAATGTCCCAAAAGATTAATAAAATGCCTTCTTGTAATTTAAAGCCACACAGTGCATGGTAACATTAATAGTATTAACTTACCTTGAACAAAATCCTGGTCTTTTAGATACACTAAAAACTGAAGGGTTTTTTTTTCAACTACAAAGGTAAACCTTGTAGGGTAGGCAAGGTGGGTTGTATGACGTGTGTGAGCTCTGGCACTTTTTTTTTTTTTTTTTTTTTACAAAAAAAGCACTGGATAGGACTATGAGTAGATCCTGGTCCAAGCTGTTTTTATTTCTGGTAGACAGAAGCTATAAGAAAGTTGACCCAATCAGATAGATGATCAATCCAGAATTAGCAGAAGATATATAGTAAATAAAATTTCAGAATTAAAAGCAATAGAGAAACACTTCTTTCCATTTACACTTTGTGTGCATTTGGTGATCATGTGAATTTACCCTGATAATGTAAATTCAATTATCTATTTATGTGTCTTGTCTAAACTACTTTGGATGCAATGGATTTGTGCTCTATTTCAGAAGGAATGACTAGGCAGAAAATTGGTGCATGGCATTCTGCTAAATAGGGTAAGCTAAATTAAGACTTACTTGTTTAACCTTTCATCTCCACACAAATTTCCCAAAATGGAAAGCGCTAGGCAAAAATGAAGGGGGGTGGGAACAGTTTCATTACTGAGAGTTCTGGATTTGTATACAGCATAACCTTATCAGAATTATTTTGTCTTTATCCAGTTGCATTGTATTTAACAGCAAATTAGAAATAATATATCAGAAACATATTCTCTCTTCTTTGCTAAGCTGTTTTTATAGTGGCAGCAGCAGCAACATTTGCTTAAACAGAGCCCACACATCCTCTCTTTTCTCTGTTCTACAACAGCTTCCTGGTTTTATAGACTTCTGTTATGTGGAATAAGAACACTCATGTGATATTATGATTGGGGTCATATATTGCACATTGTCATGGTTGTTTAATTATGTCTTGGATAAAACAGAGTTTATAAACCATAATGGGTTCATACAAATACAAAGTCAAAGCCAAATAGAATACATTACAGTTTCATGCAATATGTGAACCAATCATTGTCATTTATGGCATAATGACAATCATCCAGGGAGGCTTGTCCCAAAGATGCTCTTCCAAAAAGTAACTGGACTTTCTTGGGTTTTTTTCCCCATTTTTATGGTATAAGTATTGTATAAGTATTGAAGCTTACCAAATGTGTATATTGAGGAAGCCGTGGTTCAGTTTGATACCTGAACCCATTCCTAACAGCGTATGAGGATTCTAATTAAAGATTATAGACAGAATCCTTCTGTGCACAATTATCTCCATATTGTATTTCTAAATCAGCTAATAACATTCAGCATGAAACTCTGGAAAGTTATTACTACAAACTCATTACATGTGAAATGAACCAATGACAAATGATGCTACACCCAAGTGTCATACAAAAAACTGTTTATCTTAAACCACTATTTTCTTTTTGAAAAATAGATTGGATCCAGAAGTTTTGAAAATCAAATTGATGATTTTGAAGTCCACAATTTGGTAAGCAAAATATTGGAAATATTTTCCAGAAGTGCTTCTAGCTTATTTTCAAAAATATATTGATTCCCAAGATCTTTGAAAATTCACATGTACACAGACATTTGCAAAAGATGAATGTCCAGATTTTAATGTGGTTTACTGAATAACTAGTTTTGTATATGACCATTTTAAAGCATTTAAGCTGAGTTGAAAATGAAAGAAAACATTGTCTGAATCTGGGTCCTTATTTAGCAAACAAATCAGAAATAAACAAAATTCAAGGGATATTTAACTGTTGAGGGATTTAGAAATTGTCTTTTCTTTTTCTTTAGAAGATAATGCTGAGCTTAATGCAGTGTGATTCAAAAACTCCATTAGTATAATAATAGGCTTGTCTGCTGGCACTGCTTCCAAGATACAGTGTATTAAATGTCATTTAACTGTTCAAATAAATTCAGGCTCATGAGTACAATTGCTAAGCATTTTCCTTGCTGAAGAATAAACAATTGTGACCATATTAAGATGAATCAATAATAGTGTAAAAATATAACAAGTAATAAATGTGCTAGCAATGGAACCAACACGAAAAATTGTGTTGTTTTCAAATTATTATTAATAAAAAGTGATATTTTGCGTTAATAGTTAATTCATAATATACTGGTAATATTTTGTCATATTAAAATTTCAAGAGAATGATTATCAGACTTTAATTTGAAAATGGGAAAAAATAACATTTGCTAAACTGCAATTACAGTAGTGGCCAAAATTATGGAAACCTTTTGGGGAAAGTTGTTGAGGTTTGATGGCTAATAACACCATTTTTTGGGGGGAGTAGTACCATAAAATTATATATCAATGGAAAGATAATTTAATCAAGAATGTAATGCAACAAAGTTTGTTCAATTATCTGTACTGTATTCTATGAAAAGTTATAGCCAAATAACCAGAAAAAGGAAGCACAACTTGCTTAGGTTGATATTAGCTAGCTTTCCTTCATATGATTGTAACCAATGAGCATGAATGTTTAGAGAGCCAATCAGGTGTCATCTTGTTTTGGCAATAGCCAAACATATTTGGCTAATAGCCAGACATATTTGAGACTAATGTCTAGTGTGAACCCAGTTTATATTGTTAGCTTATGATTGTTATGGAAATCCAAAAAAAATCAGGTAAAATTAAGGGTTAAATTTACAGGAGGTGAACATATTCTGCAAACATGTGATTTTCAAAACCATCTGCTTGTCATTCCTTGGCTAGATTAAGAATGTTCCCCACTGAATCTTAATACAATGCACCTAGGAATAAATCTTTACTGCAGCAGCAGAACTGAAACCATTTCTAACAGATTATTCTGATAGTTATACTGTTGTCTTTCTTTTTGGACTCCTGGGTTTATTTCTGCTGTCTTTTCTTCCCATCTCTTCCATGGCTTAATATAAACTATAATCTGCTTCTCCCATGTTCTAGGCTAAAATGTAGTTGTTTGCTAAGATTCTAGAAATTCCTGCTCTAAGGTGCTCTAGGTCCCGATTTAGATTCCACATCTTCTTCCAATAACTAAATGCTTTTGACTCCATGCAATGATCCCACTCATACTGTTGTTTAGGATAAGATTTTATATCCATGAATATCTATAAAAATAGATCCACATATCCCTGGATTCACAGACCAGCTCTACCACCGCTATTAGATATAGGGACAGATTTTAGCAGGAATTTTGCTATCATTACTAAAGATCTTTGGGAAGATTTTTAGAAAACCAAGTCTATCCTCCAAAGTTACTCAGTTAATATACTTGCTGTTCAATTATCCAGTTGCAGCTAAAACTCTGTACTTTTAATTTTGAAATTTCTTATTACAATTCCTTAAATAACACTCCTTAAAATACCATGACCTGTCCAGTCTGTTCCCATATTTATATGGATTATCTTTTGAAAACTATATTATTCCTATCTTTTTGTTCAGTTGTTTACTAATTGGAAGACTGATAGTTTTTGTTGCTGTTGCTAGAAACAAGAATATAGTACGTTTTTTGTTTATCATCAGAACAAAAAACATCAGAAGTGCAGGCTTCTATTAATAAATGTTGTGTGTCCCTTTGGACCTCAGATATTTCTCTTTAGAAACACAATGAACTTGACTCTACTGACACATGCATCGTCTGTTAAATATGGACTCCAGTTAAAGAGCTGGAAAATTCCAGTTAAGTTTCCCTAAAGTTCCCTGATCTCCTTTCTAATGATTTTTTTTCATTGCTAAACCATAGAACTTCCATTACAAAGCTTTCCTCTGACAACACTTTATTTGGGTTCTGATGCTGAGCAAGGCTGGGATTCATAGTACACCAGGAAATACCAGAGTTGCAGGATGGACTGGAAGCTGAAAAACATCTGGGAAGATGACAACAAATCATGTTTGTAGGATTGTCAAAAAAATCTGCAAGATTGTTTCATGCAGACATCGAGCACTAAACTTAATTTAAGGGTTTCTTTACCTTTTCATTCTGTAAAATGCTAGGAAAAAATTAAGGGAAAAAGCAATTACCATATTTTAAAATTAAATAAGGCCTAAATTTAAGAGCATGAACATCTGTTTTTTTCTGCTAAGTTTTATTTGGGGACAGATGGTATTGTGGGATAGGCATAAAAACTGCATTTCTGAACTATTTCTAGGCACTAGGAATCAGTTTTACACAATGCAAACCCTCATTTTCCTATGACTTTAGAAATAAACCAAAACGTTTATTCTACAGACATAAATTATTCACTACTATGAATTGATTTATTTAGCTAAAATACTGAACAATAGAAGCAGACTCTTTTCTCATAGACCCAGTGTGCAAAATAGTTAATGGTTATTTGTCTTATATTTGTATTGTGAGAATGATATACTGTACATTCACTTCATTTGAATAAAAAATAGTAATCTGAAATTTATATTTGTTCCAATGGATATTATTTTCTCTTTCATTTCTATATTCAAATAGATTATTTATTTATATAGAAAAGGGTCATACTATTTTTAATCTTTTGATGTTCAAAGAAATGACATATAAATTTAGAAGGAAAATAATGGAAAGCATATATACAAATTACCAAAATATGTTTGTCTTACTATGTGTACTGGTATATCTATAACTTGATAAAAATCCTATTTTCAATCAAGATGACTAGTAAGAATCTGAGATCAACTTTTCTACTCATCTTAAAAAGGAAGCTACCATATTTCATATTCTTGGCCAAGAGTATGACAGCTAACTCTTTAGCATCATGCTGATTGGTCAGTGATCTTACTCAAAGGATCACTCAAAGGATGCAATGATCACATCAAGCACAGAGCCAGCTATGGCCACCATAATTGCATCTCTTGTCATTTCTGCTCCTCTGACCGTAGGTTCATTATTAAACAAGTACAATGGATCATTTGACAAATCTGAAACTTTATCATCAGTACACATTTCTTTGAGACTAATTGAGTTTTCTACCAAACACTTATCTTTGGACACTTGACAGACAGGATTGCTAAAAGTGACTTTTACCCTGTGATTAAGGTCATTTTTTTATAATTTACTAAATAAGCTATAGCTAATTAAAAAGTCTATATTGTACAAAATAAATGCAGTATAAAGGTATATATAGGACATTCTCAATTTAATGCAGCTTATCTAATGAATTGCAAGATTAGCTAGTTCCCCTGAGCATAACAGAAATCTTACAGGAGTTGCTCTGACAGCTTGTGTTTACAGGAAGAAAGCTAGAAAGGCTGAGCCACCTTTGGAACAGAAAAGATAGAAATATATCTTTCCTATTCCTATTTTTTATTTCTCCTCTGACTTTTTGGATATTTCTGGAATTAAACCTGAACAATTAAAAGCAAATAGACTCTACTCTATATCCCTCTCAGATACACAGAAACAATGTAGATGCAACAGGATTTATCTTTTTATTGTAACAATTCAAAACATTTTAAAGAAGCTCATTCTATTAAATCTCCATACTAAAAGTTCCTGCCCTGAGACAGATATGAACTATCTTACTTGTAGAATAAAAGTCATATTGCTAGAAATGTCTCATTTGTCCCAGGTCTGAGAGTTGGAGAAATTAAGGAGGCTTCCCTGTCAAAACCTTAAGAGGGGACCATCAAGCAACTAAGGGAAACACAGATATGCAATGTCAAGAACCAATATATCAAGCTGGCTTTGGTAGACAACCTTCTGCTTTACTGAGTTCAAGAGAAATAGCTAATTTTATTAACAAGACTATTGTGCAGTGATTCACCTCTTTCACTTGAATACCTGAACATCCAGATCCAATGGTGTTTGCAGGATTGGAGGCTTTTGTTAAAATAATGAAAACAGCAGTGTGTCATTGTGACACAAACTCAATCCATTCATGTATGTGTGTCTGTAATATTACAGGTGCAAAAGTGGCAGAGCTAATGTCATAATAGTATGAAATTGTACATACATCAATATCATATGCATATTTAGAAAGGGAGGGAATTATATCATAATAGTCCATACAGCCTCTTGCCATTGTTGAATTCACCTACTGTTAAACATATTCCATCCATAATTTCATTTTTACATCAACTTGTTCCTAATTCACAAAAGAGGCAGCCTGATGCGATTTTGTGCAACTAAACCCAAAGATGCTTTTTTCACGAGGCAACTGGACTTTCTTGTTTTTCTTTGAAGACATTTCGCTTTTCATCCAATAAGCTTCTTCATGAGAAACGAAATGTCTTCAAAGAAAAACAAGCAAGTCCAGTTGCCTCATGAAAAAAGCATCTTTGGGATAACTATGACCTGGATGACTGAGAATCTCCATAGACGTGCAAGTTTTAAGTTCCCTATGACTTGCCTCTGACTACAAACCTAAAACATGAACATTTTGCCACACTCCCACCTTCCACTGAAGAAGTTTTGATTTCTGAGGCCTTGGATATAGGGAGGCACTCTCCTAACTTTAATGAGCACTTTGCAGCAGGAACCATAGATGTTGGGTTAGAAGATGAACTTCAGGAGATATCCAAATTCATGCCTTTTCTTGGAATGGAGAGAAATGCTTTACAGTTGTTATTTATATATTCTTCTTTCCTGAGGGAACAACACTTGAAGGACTACCATGACAATAAAACCAAAATATTTTTAAAACCATGCATGCTTCAAAATTATTTGATGACCTCACATGAAAGCAGATGTAAGATCTTGTGTTTTCTATCATGCCAAGCTTTAATTAGCAAACCTGATGAATTGTTATATCCCCTTCCATCTCACAAAGTAGCTATCTATTTGGTGTTAAAGATTTGACACTATTTTGGTAGCTTAGTGATCTATTTTCAAAAGTGGCTCTCTTAGTCCCTTGCAATTTTTTACCAGAAATTGTCAAATGTTTATTGATCATGTGTTCTAGTACAGAGAATATCTCTCTCATTTCACATAGAGAGAGATAATTTACAAAGCATTTTTGAAAGTCTTGTTCCAATTATTCAATATTAAGGTCCATTTATCTTCTGCCCATCACACATAGCAGATGTATCTTAAAGTAATACCTGTGTTGTTATGTTAGATACCAGCAGAACAACTTGTCAGCCTGATGTGACCATAACAAGAATTAACTCCATAGGAAAGTTAAGGCTAATTTTAACTCAGATTGTCTATAATGACAGACTCTTCCAAATCTTGATGTGTTCTTTTCCTCGGTGGTTTGGTAATGGATCTGGGCTATTTTTTTCAAGGTCATCTTCTTTATCTACACAAAATTGGCCTGGCTTTTTCCCTCAGGCTAAATTTGCATATACCAGTAATAGCCCAGTACATTTTTCCACTGGTCTGTCATATTTTTAGACTTCTTATGGCTATCATCCCCATTGCCTACCCAATGCAACCACTGTCCTTGAGGATTCTAAATGTTTACAAGAACTGCAGGCAGTTTAAAGGCTTTTCAAACAGCCATTTTCTCTTAATACAAACTGTTCCAAGCATGCTATTAAAGAGTAGAGCCAATAATCTGGAATGAACCCTCTGCTTCTTGAGAGAAAAGATGAGAAACAGAGTGGGACTGATAAAATAAGATACACTGTAAAGATTATTTGCCACCATATTACAGAGCTAAAACCTGCTTTTCCAAAAATTTAATTTGTTACTGCTTTCTTACCTTCTCTGCCTTTCAAATAGAAAATCAGGCAACCAACCCTTTGGATTAAGGGGAACTTTTGAAAGTTTCTCTGCCATAAAAGGCTTACTTATTTTCCAAAAGTCATAATAGATATGGCCAGTCATCAAGAATCAATTTACAAGTAGAGAAGTTTCCTGACACAGTCTCCAGCCCTACAGGATATTTATTAACAAAGCCAACTAATATTTGCATTCCCACTATCTGGAAATTAAGATGTTTTGGAGAATGGTGCTTTGCTAAATGGAAAAAGTGCTGGTGTCCTCCAAAAATAGTTCTAGAACACAAAGATGCCAATAAACTACATAACAGGAATCCTAGAATTCTAAATACAATCTGCTTTTGGCTTCTTAGTTTGTTTTTCAAGTCACAAAATGATCTAATTGCCTACACATGTACTGTAGTTCTTGACTTACAACTACATTTGGGACCCAAATTTCCATTGCTAAGCAAGATGGTTGTTAGGTGAGTCACATCCAATTTTATTTTTTATTATTTTGCCATGAGTGAATCACTGCAGTTAAGTAAATCATGTGGTCATTAAGTGAAACAGGTTTTCCCCATTGACTTTGCTTGTTGGTAGCCAGTTGGGAAAGTCATAAATGGTGATCACATAACCCCAGGACACTGCAAGCATTATAATTCAGATCATGTGACTGCAGGGACACCGCAATGACTGTAGGTGCAAGGACCAGTTGCAAATCACTTTTAATAGCATGGTTGTAACTTTGAAAATCACTACATGAATGGTTGTAAGTTGAGGACTACCTGTACTTGTCTTTTTGCCCAGTGAGCAATCAGAGGTTCAAAGGAAAAATTCCCTTTCCAGTTTTTTTCCTGTGTTATCAAGATGCTTTTTTAAATATATTTTCTAAAGACTCTCCTTTTCTATTACTTAAAACGTATTTATTGTACTGTATACAATTTGTTTCTATTATCTATGAAACAAATCATATGAAATAAATTTCTTCGCATGAAGGGGGAGAGAGAGAAATAAAATTTTAACACACAACATTGTTGTATTGCAAACAAAAATATCAAAAGAATAGATTTTAAAAAACAACAACAAATGAAATATTATGAAGAAACAAATAATACAACAGAAGTTATAGAATGTGCAATGCCACCAAATTTATATTCTGTTTTATACTCATTGCTTGGCTCTTGTCCTCTTGGCTACAAAAGTGTCACCTATACTGATGAAATCAGAAGCCCGAACTTCCATTTCTATTTCTTTCTTCCATCCATTATAAGCACAGCTAATCTTTGGGCATTACTTTGAGTGTTAAGACTAACACTGAGAAGTTATTATTCACAGATCATAATTGGCAATGTTCTTTATAGTTAACACACTGTATTCAAGAGATCAATACATTAATTTGTTAAAAAATATTGCACATGGCAAAGCACTAGCATTTTCTTGTAAATCTTTAGACATTGTATAAGTCATCACATTTTTCAAGCACAGATATCCTTGACTTGCAACCATATCTGAGCCCACAATTATGGTTGTAAATCATGATGGTAGTTTAAGTGGATTACCAGATCACCACATCCAATTTTACAGCCTTTTTGTGGTGGTTATTAATGAAATCCAGTGGTTGTAAAGCAAGAACCATGATCATTAAGCAAATACCATAGTCGTTAAGCAAACACATTGTTTGCTATGAGGCGTCTTTGGCTGGAAAGAAGATGTTGACACTTGTTTCTGATCGTGGGACGCTGTGAACAGCCATAAATGCAGGTTGGTTGCCGAGTGCATACCCACATTATTTAGAGCAGGGACTGATAAATAAAGCGTACAGTTGACAACATAATAATTGAACTGGGGGAAAAAATTCACGGGACCAGTGAATTCATACCTTTCACTTCTAATACAACACTTGACAATAATACCATTCATTCAAAATAAGCCACTACCACTCCTTAACACCATTTCTTTTCATTGAATAACACCTCCCTTATTATATGTATGTGAAATTTAGTAAGAAAATTACTTGTAGAAGAAGCTATTATCACTGCCATTTTCATCATATTATATTCCAAGACAAAAATAATCATTGTAAAAAAAGTGTGGCTATGAGATAACCAAAAACTAATGAAAGATTTGGGCCTTTATCCAAAACAGGCATTAAAAATGTACTTCCCTCATTTACAAACAGACAATAGCTGTATTTACTTTCTTAATGAACAGAGAAGATTAAAAAGATTAAATATTTATAAAGTAATTATGTAAATGCAAAACCATACCAATATGATGTTGCAGAAAAATAATCTTTATAATTCCTTAATATAAATATGTTATTTGAGGCCCTTCTCTCTTATCAATCTGCAGTTTTCTGCTGATTTTATGCTTTAGCCTCATTAAATGTGAGTTAACAATGCAATTCATTGCCCGTGTTCTCTATTCATTCTAGAAAACCTTTGTTAGACTTAGTGCAAAAATAAAAAGATCCTGATAAAACTTTAAGGACTGGTAGAGTTATTTTCATATAAAAGAGGCATTTCAGCAGATCCGTGAAATGAAATTCTTAGCTTTATATAACAGTTACTACATATACCTTTATGAAATGAAAAAAGCAGCTCTTTGATGCTTCTGTGCAAAGTTAAAATATAAAATACACATACCAACCAGGCATACTTGCAATGATAAGCAATAATATGCTCTTCCCATGTTCAGTACTCATATAGAGCATACACCTTGCAGTTTGTTTAATTCAGTGCTCTCTTGGACAAAATTTGGATCTCAATTAATTAATATCAGAATTTTATATTACCAGATCAGTTTACACTGAAATGTTCATTTTGCTTTACTTTGCTTTAACCACTCTTTGTTAAATAAGGCAGAAATCTTTTTTCCTCAGTGAAACAATACATTACCAGATTTTATTTATTATTGAAACAAACAAGATATCAAGGCAAAAATATAAGATGCAGATTAAAAAAGATAATAAAAACAAAGAAAAGTAGTTGGTAGTATGCCCATCTGCAATTATTCAATGAGAGAGGCTGTATGTATGTTAGTATATGACCAGCATATCCAATTATTATCAATTAGTGGCCAAAAGGATCACTGTAAGACATGACATTTCTAAATCCCTGAAGAGTGTTTTTCTCTTCAGTAAAGTGAGTCTCCTTGCACTTTACACACTTGAATAAGAGGGTTTTGTTGTTAATGATGTTTCGTTGAATTTTTTTTGCCCAGCAACAAAACTACTAAGCATTTTCATATTTCCTGAACTCTTTTTATTATTTTGTCCATCCAGACATGTATATTTCTTTCCAAAACCTCAGCAAATATAAAACATGATATATTCATTAAAATCTATAATTGAAGTATTTCAGCAAAAGAAATATTGCATGCCTTGCATTTATTTTCCCCTTGCATTTAATTAAGCTAGTATGTATCATAATTTGGGGGCACTCTTTAAAAAAAATGCTGGTAATTTAAAGGACAAAGACTGTCACTTATGTGGTAAATGACAAATACTTTAGAACTATCAGTATAATTAACAGTGTTCATATGGGTATGTGCCAAAATCAGCAAGATGGTTGATGCAGCATTGTGATGGCTGCCTTCTCTGTTTTATATGTGGGTCACATGCACATTCTAAACAGGTGGAGCTTGCATTGGAATATTCTAACTGCCATCTTGCTGATTTTAACACCCAGCTCCTATTCATCTTGCTGAGTGCAATCCTTACTTCTTTCTATAAAGACAGTTTCTATGAAATTTGCATTTCTATCATATAGATTCTAGAAAATAACCATGGATTTATATTTCATCCCTGTATACTTTGATTTTATTGGATGACATTATATTAGGACTGTCCACTTTATTACTGCAAATATGAGATTTGTTCAAATTCTGGGTCCTGAGGTATGACCATTTGCAAAGCTCTGGAAAAGAGCCAATTAGATTTATTTTCAATGCAAAATTCTTAACTAAAAGAAAAACCTACAAAGTCAATAATATACTAATGATAAGGACATCTGTTAAACATATGCAACTGACTAATTAGTTGACCCCACCTCCCCCTGCACTTGTTGTACTTTCATTGTTTATTTTTATTGTTTTATTGCTTTATTATTGTTTTACAATTTTATCATTTTTTCTGTTTTATTGTTGTAAGAGAGTAGACCCACAGCAAGATAAGCGGCAAATAAATTTAACAAACAAACGAACAAATAAATAAATAAATAAATATGGATTAAACAAAGTGCAATTGCTTCAATTGCCCATAGTCATCTGTGAAAATTATGGGTTGTTCCTAGGGATTCTTGGAAATGAAGAAAGCTTTGAGGAAAAATTAGAATAATAGAGAGATGATGATACCATATAAGGGAACTTGGAGGCAGTTCTAAGTCCAAAATACATCAATAGAAAAATGGTGGCACAATTTTGAAAGAGTAGGAAGTTCTTCCATAAGGGCTGTTTTTATTGCATCTGAGTGACAGATTTACTTGGAGTATTCTTACTCCCTGTTTACTTATTTTTTAAAAGCAAACAACAGCTGATACATCTGTGGAAAGTCTTTAAAGAATTATTTTAGACAACTATAAGCTTGTACTCTGCAGGATAAAATACTAAATGGAATCTCTTTAATTGAAAGCTTTACTTGAGACTCTGAACAATTCAGAGTCAAAGATGCTTGAAACTGGACTTCTTAGAACTCCCTTTATATAACATAATCCCCTAATAGAACCTCAGGGTATCTGCTTAGATTTATTTTTTTTTGTAATGGGATCTTTCATCCACTCCAATAACATGAAATGACACAGGAGAAAACAGTAACATCCCTGTCAAAAATGAGCAGTAGGAAAATCTGGGAACCAGTAAATAGAGAGAGAGAAAGAAGAGAGATTATTCTTTTTGTTGCTTTGGATCTTGCTACTTAATTTTCTTCTTGCATATGATTCTACATTTTCCCAAATCCAATTTAAATCAACCCTATTTATTTCTGACTTAATCTCCCCACATGTCTTTGTGTTTATCTAATCTTGCTTATTTCACTCCTCTTATTATTTCCTATCATTCCCCTTCCCTTTAATTTTCCCTATTCTCATAAATTAAGACATAACTGCTACTCTCTCTCCCTCCCCAATCCCTGTTATCTTCTACTTGTCTATATCTGCATTGATTAAATGAAAGAGACTGGTAGGAATGGGACTGTGAATATGTCTGAGGTCATGCTACTGTGTATAAAATGCAGTCTATTTTCTCATACATGTTGAACAATTATTTCAATTGCATTGGTTCAGTAAACTAAATTAACAAATTAATGCAAATAAATATAAAACAATGAACCAAGCAGATGTTCATTAACATCCTCCGGAATACTAGACTGCCTAAGCTGAATGTGGTATGATCTAGGCATGGTATTTCAGGGGCACCGTCTATGCCCATTCAGCAGGGTTCCAAGTGACAAGGAACAATTGCTGTAATATCTAGTCATATCCCTTTGGAATCTGAATTGGTAGAGAAGATGGTATTGTTAAAAGAAAATCTCCTTCTCCTGTGGTTCCCTAAGCTGGATCTACAGAGTGAATACCAACCTTTACTCTGTTGTATGATACTGTTGGGGTTTTTTTTAATTGCCACTGCTGCCATTCCTCCTACAATTCTTGTGCATCTTTTCACATAGGCCTGAATTCCAAATGTGAAAGCTGTACAGTTGAGGAGCACTGTATGGTGGTACTGCTATTAATCATAAGCCACATGGTTTAATTTAGATTTCATCAATCGCTTCCCAATTCAAATTTGTGAATTGAGAGAGGGAGATCTGCTCCCCAGAATTCATACAGTACCTTCTGGAGATGAGGCCGGACTATCCCATAAAGGCAACTTAGTTTTTATACTTTCACAACCTGAAAGTGAAATGGCAAAATTTTCTATTGTGCAAGGCTCACCCTGATACCTCACCAAAGCCAATGTTGGTTTTGACTGATCCCAGAAAGAACTAAATATGCCAAACAGTTAAAATAACCCCATGTGGTATCCTAGAAAGAGACAAGAGGCAACAAGGCACAAACCTATGACCAGTCATAAAAGCAAGCCAAAAATAACTTACTCTTTATCAACTTCTTGTTAGGGTCTTTGATAGACATGAGACAATTCGGAGGCTTCCTGCATTGTCCTCCTTAAACTCTGATCTCTCAGCTCTCAAACAAATATAGGAGAATTTTTCAAAAACTTATTGTGATGAAATCTTTGAAGCTATCCAGTTAAACTTGGCAAAATGAAATGTTTTTTAAAGGGCTATTATCCTTGCTGTTTTAATTCCATTCTGCTGAAACTGAGGCAGTTTCATACATAGATGGAAATATTTCTTCTAAGATCATTCCAGTTATGACCCATATACTTCTCATTCCTGTTTTTTTTTCCTAAAGGCATTGAGGTGTAATGGAAAAATATCTAGTAAAGATGGAGGAGATTCTTTCGGATATAACTATAGTGACCATATATTCTTGGAAAAAATAAAGGGCAAACCTAAAAAAGGGGTAAATCTGAAAAAAAGTTCGGGAATAAAAACATTAGTTGTTTATGTTTATAACTTTACTTTACAAAAATAATTCAGAGCAAAATCAAGAAAATGAATAATTAAATTAAACAAATCCAAAGGACAGCTTTCTGAAATAAACGAATGTCTGTTATTATAAAGGATATACGGTCACCATAAGTATCATACTTGAAAAGAATGTTATTCTTATGATGTGGTAAATAAATGATGAAGGAAAAATATTTTGGCCTGAGAGGGCAAGAGAATAACTTTCTCACGATTAATTACAGGCGATCCTTGACTTACAACAGTTTGCTTAGTTACAACAACACTGAAAAAAGTGACTTATGACCATTTTTTACACTTATGACCATTGCAGCATCCCCATGGTCACGTGATTTACATTTGGATGCTTGACAACCGACTCATATTTATGATGGTTACAATGCCCCAGAGTCATGTGATCACTTTTTGCAATCTTCTAACAAGCAAAGTCAATGGGGAAACCAGATTCACTTAACAACTGTGTTACTAGTTAACAACTACAGTGATTCACTTAACAAATGTGGCAAGAAAGATTGTAAAATGGGGCAAAACAATGAATTTCTCACTTAGCAACATAAATTTTGGGCTCCATTGTGGTCGTAAGTTGAGGAGTACCTCTAGTGAAAGACTTGGATTAGGAAATAACTTCAATGAAAATATCATTCAGTCATGTTGCTGAATCAGAGACTAACCGCACCGTCAGTCACTTCCATCCCTAATCTTTCTTCTAATAATCCTTGATAGGATGCTGGGAGAAAAAGAGAAGCAATCTCTTCTTCTCCCAGCTGTTTTTACAGACCAGCAGTTTCCCGCTTTAGGGAATCAGCAATATTGATCAGAATAATTGAGGCAGAGTCTCATCCCTTTCTCTCCATATCATTCTTCCCAAGATCAGTGATGGTCAGTTAAGCATTCTGAACATTGGAGAAAGAAAATTGTCTTGGGAAGCCTGACCNAAATAAAATTTTCAGATGTTTATAACTTGACTTTCCAGGAGTTTTATAAACAGTATGTAGTCATTATGCCCATGCTGATTCTAAAACGTCTAGCAACTTCACTAAATTCAATCTTATAAAAAATCCAATTCTGTCACCAGTGACTTTAAGCAAAATTGCGTGCATTCAATAAACTAACAGTGAAAGAAATTTTGTTTTGCCATCTCCAGTGCTTTGTGAGTGGTCACTGGAACACATTTACCCACATTTAATTTTCAATATAACCATTACGGGCAATAATATTAGGGGAAGGGGTCACTTCTCTTTGACTACCCTAGCCATATCTTTTTCTCTAAAATCACACATTTATGTACATCAATTTAATCTGATACAATATACTATAAGTTACAAAAGCAGCTCCACACAGCATGACCAATTAAGAGGGAAACTTTAGGAATTGTAGTTGAGCAGGATTTGAAAGGCCTGATTAACTTCTTTTGCTTCTTTTGCCTTAAGCTATCATAAAATTCTTTACTGTGTCTGATGGAAATGAATCTCACTGTGAATTAGAACGCTGTTCCAGAAATATCTCTATGTCTAATAAATGGTACAAATTGCTTATGAAAATAAAAATAATGTGGACTTTTATGACAAACTCATCTGACATTATTCCAGATGAATTTTATAATATAATAACAAGTCCAGTGAACATAATCTTAATTTATAGCCATTCCATTTTTTCTATTGCTTCTTTGTATTTACCCATACAAAGTCCATCAAGCATGAAAAAAGACAGGGGCTCTGCAATGACTTTTTATAAGTCATATCAGGAGTTTCCAAGGAAATTTAATGTATCTTTTTCTGAAATGTAAGGACCCACCTCAGCTAAAGAAAACAGAACTCTTGAAACAGGCATTGCCTCAAAAGGAACTTTTATTAGGGATTAGTGACAGTAGGGAAGTCAAGGCGAGATCTGGGGAAAACCCTGCTTAAATGGTATAATTAAACAAGCAATCTTCCTCCTCCCACCAAAGTCATAGTGTCCATTTGAAATCCAGCCAATCCACAGGTGGCATGATGTTTGGATAAATGGCACAGTTGGCGCGCATCTCAAGATCTTCTCTGGTTTCGTTTCTCTGTAACTGTCTCCCTTATAAGGGAGACACATTCTCTTCCCAAGTGGATAGAGGCGGGAGAAGAAAAGTAGAAAGCGAAAGTCATCCCAAGCAAAAGCAAATCCCCCCTCCCAGCAGAATGGCAGGCCCCCAAAAAGAATACATATACCGGGAAAACAATAAGAATTTGGGGACCTGGCATAAATGTTAGAAAAAATTTTTATATACATATAATCTTAGCAAAGTCCATCTGAACATCTTCTTTATAAAAAAGGAGAACATAAACACAATTTCTTAGGTACAGTAACCATAATAAAAGTTTTCAGAAATATATTTCCATAGCTGTTATTCTGTGTCTCAGGTCTAACAAGTACGTTCACATGTAGACACTCCCTTTAAGTTCTATATATGCCAGTTGCAACTATGACTATCTCGATGGTCAACAAGCTAGTGTTTTTCAAATTACAACTGCTGTATGAAGCTGCTTATAGGGTTATGGCATATGAATTTTCTTGTTTAATAAATTGACTTTGTGTGATTTGACAAAATAAAACAAAATGGGATGACAAAAAAAACCCCTTCTCAACTTGTTTTTCTATTAGGCATGTAGAGTACAACTTCATCCAAAAATCATTTAGGATTATATGATTGGATAAGATCAGAATCTGGGATCCAGTCAGAAAACCAATAATCTTATATGCATAGCAAAAAAAGCTTGTATTTAACATTATTGTGCCAGACAAGCATATAAATAAAGCACCTGGAAACCTGATAAAGAGAGGGTTACAAGAATTATGAATAATAAAAACTCATTTTTAGTCAGACAAAATTGCTGATGTGTTAATAATAGATGACCTGAAATACTCAGCATAGCATCAATATCTGTGAAACATTACAAAAATGAAACCCCCATAGCAGTGAAATACTAGATAGTAAATGGTGGCAGGCTCAGTATGTGTGAAAGAAGTCTTCCCTAAAGGTCGATTCTCTCTTTGTGTGTATGCTCAACTGCAACATTCTTAGATTAGAAAAAGCACTGTTTCCCCCCTGGCCTTCTAGTGGTTCAATGACTTCACCTAATGGCTAACAGTATCTGCACTTAATACAACCCATCCAACAGCATGGCTGAAGTAGTTAAGGCCTTCACCCTGGAAAGCTCAAGCACTTAATATACCTCTTCTTTTTTTCAAGTGAAGAGCTGAAATGTATCAGAAAGCATTGAGTTGTTTACACAGACAGGAACTCTGATTCATGCTTTTTAAATACCTAAATATATTTCCATCATACTCAAGAAATACTTTGCACATTATTCAAAGTAGTCCAATTGTTGAGAAAATGGTCGGCTTCATTCTGAATTCTTAGCCTCAATAAATTATTTGAAAAGTACTGCTATTAGGTTCCCCTGTTATATCTTTATGCTGGATTTACCTGAATAAACCGGTTATTTCAGGAATACTTAACCTACTTGTCTAATCAAAATCAAAGCAAAAGAGAGACAAGAGGAAAAAAAATACAGCAAACCCAATTAAGATTCAGTTTAAGTCCCTACTGAATATTCTATAGTTTGAGAAGACAATTTTACTTATAGTTTTCAGTGGGCATATATAAAATTGCAACTTTAATATCAGTGCATAATATATTGCCCCATATATATTGATTCACACTGCTGAGTTTAAAGCTCATGTTAATCTAAAATAAACTTTGTAAAATATAATAAAAAGCACCATCTGCATACCATTTTGTATAATAATATGGTTTTATAAATATATTTTAATAGATAATAAGTTTAGCTAGGTGGCAGCACTTAGTTACAGTAATCTTGACTGATCCTTACAAATTAAGCATACATTCATATAGAATTAAAGTATATCTTCTACTTTAACTATACTGTTCTTTACTGTAATCTTTAACTGGGTGAAATGGTACATCATATAGAGCAAACGTTTTTTGACCAAGCTACCTCAAATGGGCTAACTTACAGAATGTGTCCAAAATCCAAGAGCCATAGAACTGAAATTTGGAAATTTTGTAAGACATTTTATGACATAAAAATGAAGCATTTTATGACATAATACAAAATATCATAAAACAGATGCTGAGATCAACTCTCAAGCTTGACTGTGCTAAATAGTTCAAACTGGACTACTGTCAAGGTAGATAGAGCTCTGAATTTCTCCTTGAAATTTTAAGAACTTTTCCAGTACATTACAAGCTCTGCCAT
Source organism: Protobothrops mucrosquamatus (assembly GCF_001527695.2). NCBI lineage: Eukaryota > Metazoa > Chordata > Lepidosauria > Squamata > Viperidae > Protobothrops > Protobothrops mucrosquamatus. Next base: position 277,059 of record NW_015387977.1, on the reverse strand, counting down.
TTTTGAAGGCATTAAGGAATCTGTTAAGGAAATATCTCTTGAAATGATGATCCAACAGGTTATGGGTTGTTTTGTGTCTTCTAATAAACTTCTCTAAAACTCTGATAGCTTCTGTGCTTTGTAAACTGCTTTGACAACTCCAAGTATTGCCAGCCAACATGAATAATAATTCAGTATTACAGGAATTATAATCCAAGATATTAGAAAGCACCAGTTTGGGAAAGACCAAGATATGTGTTCATTGTCAGAACTTAGTCCACTGCTTCCTTGCCTCATTCCCTCATATTTGCATCAGGCTAGGTTTTTTTTTTAAAATAAAGGATTTTTTTACTATTTTACTGTTGTTAACTGAGAACTAGAAAATATTGGGTAAGGTAGCATTTAATCTTCAGAAATATTCAAGTAGAACCTAATATATCTTCGATTCACATTTGGGCAAAATATTTGAATAGATTTTTTCCCCTATTCATTACATTGACTTGACTTAATAGGCTTCTAGCAAAATAACCACCTTATCAAACATTGTGAATCTATGGAACTATGGGGATGGGGTTTTATTTTTATTGTTATAATTGATAGGTTTTTTTCATTGCAAAGATTACTGCATGTAGCAAATAGTATTTATGTATTCTTGATAGATAAATTATAAATCTCAATCTCTCTTTTTCTATCATAATGACAGTTCCATAGTATTTTAAAAATATCAGGTAGTCCTCTACTTACAACAGTTCATTTGGTCAGCGTTCAAAGTTATAACAACACTGAATAAATATGTCCGTTTACAACCTTTGCAACGTCCCCATGGTCACATGATCAAAATTCAGACGCTTGGCGACTGACTCATATTTATGATGGTTGCAGAGTCCTGGGGTCATGTGGTCACCTTTTGCGACCATCTGACAAGCAAAGGCAATGAGGAAACCAGATTCACTTAACAACCATGTTACTAACTCAACAACTGCAGTGATTCAATTAACAACTGTGGCAAGAAAAATGGGGCAAAATTCACTTAACTTTCTCATTTAGCAACAGGAATTTGGGGTCATAAGTTGAGGTCCACTTGTGGTATGGCATGATATGTATTTTACACAATAAAAAAGAATTACCAAACTGTAACAGCATTCTTAGCAGAATGATTTCAAAAAGCTTCTCTCTAATGCTGAAATATAAAAACAATGAAGTTTTGCAACATCTTAAAGATTTGAAAGATGTTTTTGAAATAGTATTCAGTTTAGCTAACACCACAAAAGAGTACTTTTAAGGAATGATAAACATAAGTAAGAACAAAAAGAGCCTATAATCTCTTATATTAAAAATAAGAAATTGAATTTTGTTTCTATGTTCAAATCCAAAAATTACTAGTCATCTCCCTCTGTTTCTTCAAAATGTTTCATAAAGCATACTCTTTTGCTAGACTTGTATCTCTGTTGCTGGCAATGAAATATATTCTTGAAATTAAAAATTATGCAGAGATTGTAGTGCATATTGGATAGCAGAGATTTTGATGGTGCTCTGCAGAAAGATTTGGCACTGCTATATGGTACAGATTCTTAAGAGAACAAACATTTGCCTACAAATAATAGAGGGGGGAACAAGTTCATACTAAAATCTTTTGCCTCTAGCAGTTTTGTGTTAAGGAATTTCAACTCAGTGTAATAAAATCAGAACATTTTCTAAGCTTAGCGGAAGATCACTGGGAAAGGCAGACTTTAATTGTTTATCTCAAATTCATAATTTCATGCCAGGCTTTATCGTAGGACCATTTAACGTGTTTAATTTGTTTCCAAATTAATTTAGTTTTACACACAACTATTTGAAGGAAAAGACATTTATTAGGGCATCATCCTGTTTAATCTGGAAAATTAAACTATTTGCATTCAAACCTATATTTATTCATTTATCAAATTTGGAGATCGCCCATCTCACTCACAGAGCAACTCTAGGCAGTATACAGTTAAAATACAAAACCATATAAATATATTCTGACAGGAGGAAATTAAAACAAGAACAAAGTACAATTAAAAAGGCAGGAAGAGGACCTTCAATGCACTAACCAACATCAATCCCATATATATATGCAGAGAAGTGAAATTCAACAATGTATTCCTGCATCAAATGCTTATCTGTTGAAAGTGACATATTTACCAATTGGAAGTCAATTTTCTGAATTCATCTCTTGGTATTACTAGATTGCTACAGTTGTCCAATTTCATCATCAGGAGAAAAAATGTCCAGATTGCCATTTCCTCTGTCATAAAATGAGTTATAAATGCTAACTGAGTTAGAATCCATGGAAAAATCTTAATGTTTTAAGCCAACGTGAATATGAAATATGAAATTCATATTGAATGAAGAGAGTAATAAATTTCCCAGTATATTATTCAGGCATTCTATTGCAGTATCTGTAAACTATAGATAGTTCTCATGTAGTGACCACAGTTGGGACTGGCAACTTGATTGTTAAGTGAAACCACAACTGTGTTTATGATCTCACTTCAGTTCCCATTTGCTTTATAGAGACCTCCAAACATCATAAATGTGATGACTGGTTGCAAAGATAGTTTTTCATCACCATTGTAACTGCGAAGAGTTGTATGAGACAGTCACTAATGACGACTATCTGTATTGTTACGTTTAGTCTAGGATTGCCTTTTCTAAGGCAATTATAGATTCAGTAGGGAATATTCCTCTACCTAAGGATTTCATGACACCAAAATGTCATGATATTTATAACACCAATGATGCTTCATAATCATAATTTATAATATAGTATGCATTTATTTATGATCAGCTGATCACCTTTCTGATAGCAAATTGAGGTATATCAAATTTTATTCACTAGCCAAAGGACATCTACAAAAATGTGAGGTCAGCAAAAATGAGAGTATATTCTTAAAAACTATTTTAAAAAGCAGGTTAAAGTCACAACATAAATTAAAGGAAATGCAGTTCATTCAGACTTCTGCTAGTTTTACTATGGATATTATTTAGCATCTCATCTGGCTGTGAATTTTAGCAATATATTGCAATTTCTCTTTTGTATCACATTTTATCGATACCCTATTAGAAGAAATCTAGTTGTAACAATACTGAGCTTTTCAGGAAACAATTCAAAGACAGTAGATAATATTTTTATCAGAATAGAAATGTTAGAAGAAGCAAATTATTTCCTTCTTCTAGCACTCTTTTCATAGTCTAAGCAAAAGAAAGACACAAAACACTGTACTGATATGCAGCATTGATACACTCTCATAAACAGAAGTTATACTTTGCATAAAATAATGCAAAAGTAGTATAAAGTACCATGGAGGTATCATTTGATGGTTGTTTTTAATATTTTGCATGTGTGAATCAATCAGAACCTGAAGTAATACAAAAATACAATAATCTTTGCATGAAAAACCAGGGGTTCATGTCACCATTTCTATCACTGGAAAGGCAAACAGTAGCAGTTTTATCACCTTAGATGAAAGGCTAATGAAATGTGGTATTGTTTATAAACTATTCATTACAAACCACCCTTGCAACTTCTGCTTTCTAATTTTACAATCAAACCTTTTAGAATGCTTTCTAATATTCTTAATTACTGATTCATAAAATGAAAACATTCAAACTGATTATAAAATCTCTTTCAGATGACAGACACTAACAGAATTAACACTGAATTGATTTACATCAGTACCTACCAGTACCTACATCAGTACCTACCTACCAGTACCAAACTTGCCATATTCAATTGCTTATTGAAGTTCTATCTTTTACCGTATTACAGTTAGAGTAACTCCTGAATTATGATGAACATCTGAAAGACAGAGGTCATAAGAACCTATCCTCTTGGCTTGAACAAAGATAACAGAGGAGTTAATAGCTCTGAGACAGTTCTGGCTTCTTCATTTGAGTGACAGAAGGAACTGCCCAAGAATTAATGGTTTGGAAGCATTGCCTATGCAGTATATCTCTCAGTATTTTATCAGGATTGAGCAGTCAATTATGCAAATAGGAGACAGTTGCGAGGGGGTGTTTGCATAAGTCACATAGCTGTTTTAGAAAGTCAGCCTTGGATCATTTCTCCCTCCTAATATTACCAGCTAGCAGGAGTCATGTAAAGGTCTCTGAGGGTACCCACTTTCTTTCCTAGGTTAGGGACACTTTACAACAGGGGTAGTCAATCTTGGCTCTTTTATGACTCGTGGACTTCAACTCCCAGAATTCCTGAGCCAGCTGTGCTGGCTCAGGAATTCTGGGAGTTGAAGTCCACGAGTCATAAAAGAGCCAAGGTTGACTACCCCTGCTTTACAAACTGACTATATTCCTCCCAGCCTCCTTTCAACATGTAAGTGTACTAGTTTTATTATAAGAGTGAGCTGCTTAAAAAGAAAATAAAAAGAAAACATACTTAGGGGCTTCTACTTTGAGCTTCCATTTAGAATAGTAGCTAAATAACTACTTCTGCCACACATCTTTGCAACACCAAATACAACTGACTTCACTGCAGTTTCTGGCCTCTCATGGGAATATAACCTCTCATAGTTAATGGGAATATAGTGAAGCAGAATCTCAAACTATTATGCCATCTATACTACCCAATATTGCCTGACAGCATCTCCTCATGTTCTCATGATGATTGGCTCATTAGTGATAACTCAGATCATTGCAAAGTAGCTTTGGATAAGGAGCAGTCCTACACAGGCTGTTCTGTAAGATGTACCACTTTGAGATGGGTCATATTTTGCCATGTGGAGGAACAGAACTTCTAAAAATTAATAGGTTCCATCTGCTTCATAGGCTTTTTTATATCAATGGTATTTTGAAAGTACTGTGATCCAATTAATTAACAATTAATTAATTAAAATGTTCCCAAAGAGAAAAGGGAAAACAATATCAGCCCTAGAGTTGATGCAGTTATTTTTACTCCCATTGACACTGGCACAAAAAGGAAAGGAACACAGATTCTCCACTTTTTTTGCTCGGTTACCTGCTAAGCTTAGGAAGAGTTAGTTTCTCCTCTGTGCAATCTTCCTGTCATATTCTCAGAGTTTTGATATTCTCCCATGAAATACTCCTGTTAGGAGAGGGGTCTCAAACTGCCGGCCCATGGGCCGGATGCATCATGCTGAAATCGCGTCCACCCCAGTTCTGGCAATGGGGAAAAAGTTGCGATACATCGTGACACGTCACGTGACGTTGCGAGTTTGACACGCCTGTGTTAGGAGTACAGTATAGTATATAAGAATAGTATATTGTTCTTTTTTTTGCATGGAAATTAATAACTGTCTGGGAAAGTCTCACTTGGAAATAAGGCTCACTGCATTCAGTAACTTAACTTACACAGTAAGTTATTGTACATTGGGCTGCCATTGCACTATGCAAAGAATTACCTAGGATGCACTAAATAAAATATTTGTTTCTAAATAAACATTCATAACATTATATTGCAGGTATTAGTAAACTCTTTATATTTATGCCACGATTGAAATAATTACTTACCCTTTATCTGAGCTGACACCTGCAGTAACCCTATGTTACATCACAATACTATAATGTGGTTTTTGTTTTCGGCTGGCCTGTTGCTCTAACAAATCATCAATTTATTCACTGATCCCATTCATACAATAATGAATAAACTCTCCTCTGCTAGACTAGCAGGCCCAAGTTAACTTACTGAATGCAACACAACACGTTGTGGTTTAGTGGGATTTGTGAATACTGATATAAGGCATGTGTGTTTCCTGATTTATTCCTGATTATTTTTACCCAGAGATGGGCACCCTTTTTATGCTGAGGACCACAGTGCCTTAGATGTAAATTACTCTGGAATTTGAGGTAGGCAAATGGATATGGAAGCAGAAACAATCAAGCAATGGAGAGAGCCAAAAGTTAGCCTCTCATATTAGGTTTCTTCCCTCTTCTCTCCCCATCACCCTCTTTTCTCTCTTACATGTTGCAGGCCAGAGGGAGTAGCTAAATAGGTTTTATTAGCAATGTGACACCTTTTAATAAAGTTTAGAAATGAGATTCAGGACAAGAAGTTAGCCTGAGGATCAGATATGGTATTTTATAGGTTACCTGGTCCTCCACACATGTGTAAAGAAAGAACAGTGTTAAAAAAGGAGGGGAAACAAAAAAAAGGGAATGATGGTTTCCTTCAAGATTAGGAATTGTTTCTGACTTGTTCAACAAACTGTGGCTAAAGAACACTCATTGTTTAATTTGACCATGTTGATCTCCCTTTATTACTGTTGAAGCAACTTCAGCACCTGCTCACTTGTATACTGATGTGTAAAGATCAATCAAGAGAGAACATGGGCAATCACTGCAAAGTCCACTTCCAGTTCCATGCATGATGCAAAAATTCCCCTAAGTCCTTTTCCAACCAAGATACTCTCCAGAGGTGCAGATGGGACAATATTAGTTTAGAAGCAGATTCCCCAAAGGAAAGCTTTCTGCAATATCCTGCTTCTTTATTTTCCAAATTAATTCTAAATGCATACATTCTAAACCTAATATTTCAACATTGTATTCTTTGGTGCACAACTAATAAGCAAATCATAAAATGCTCAAACTATGAATCAATAGAAATTTCAGTAATCTTCTAAAAACACTAAAAGCGAACAACCAACTTAAAACTAGAGCTTTTGGGTATGACAGGGATTCATGTATTCTAAGAATTGTTTTTACTGGATTTTTATATCAGATGAAATAAGTAATGAAAATCTACCAATGTATAGAAATGATCAAATTTGCCACATAAGCCCCTGCCCCATTTATTCAGTGGAAACCAAACAGCACTATAAATAATGTCTTTAGCTATGTAGTTAGAATGGTCTTTACTCAGAGCAAAACATCCCTATCCCTCCACTATTATTAATGAGTAACAGAGAGTATATCTATCCTTCATTTTCTTTGTTTTATTGATTTTCTAAATGTGAACAAAATAAAGAACTCCTCAAAAGACTTAAATAATTGGAAAATAAACTTAACACTCCAACATATATGTTGTAATCACACTTCTGTTCTTGACAGTATAACACACAACTTTGAAAGGAAATATCTCAAGTATGAGCAAAGTTGAGATATCACCTTGCACTCTCAAATGGACTTTTTTTTTTAAAAAAAGGGGGGGGCATTCATTTCACTCATTATCAAATCCTGGAGTACTGTTTGAACATCTTGACCTCATACTGAACACAAAAATGTTTCTAAAACCCAGCTGTAAAGTTGAGGCAATAAAATGAATGAGATTCCCACAGAAACGTGCAATATTTAAATAACTACTTCTGAAAGGGGAAAGAAACCTTTTCTTCACATCAATACTTCAGCTGCCTTCAAATTAAATTAGGATGAAAATCAAAATCCAGAGAACTGGCAGCTATAGGACAGATTCAGTGATACTCAGGAGAAGGGAGAGGGCGGGAAAAGGAAGAGGAAAATTACCCAGGACTCTGTCTTCCAATTGGAGGTCAGCATCAGCATCATCCAAAGAAAAAGATCAAAAATATACCTTGTATCATATGAATGCATATTTCCCAATGAGACACAGTGAGCACTTGAACTTATGTTCAGTCTGAAAAGGATCAACTTGCTTTCGTGAGCAATGTGCAATACTTGTCCTGGGAGCCCCATTTTCCATAAGTAAGCTTTTCCTCCACGTAATAATACACACAGAAGGGTTGACACAACCAACCAAAGGAGGAGGGAAGCAATTGGGCATCTATTTGACAATGGCAGCTGCTCAACAAACATCTTCCCTCCCTTCCAAGAAAGCAATCCTTAGGGGCCAGGAGTCTTTGCTCCTCTTGAGCTGGAGGATCCCTGCAGCTGAGCAGCAGTTAGCTGAAGCTTGGAACCGGTTCGCGCTGTTAGGTGGGTTGCCAAAAGAAGATGTTACCAAAAGGCAGAAAGGGGGTGGTGCGGGGGAGCAGACCCGCTGCCTCGCTTTCGGGACATCCCCTTGCTTCAGAGAAGTTGGCCATACTTAGAAGGGAATACCTGCAATCGCCCGCGCCCCTACACCCGCCCCAACACACACACACACACACCGCCTTTGCATGCAATCGCCTTTGCATTATTATCAGCCAGCGGCAGAGGAGACCCCGGGGAAGACTTTCCAACGCCCAGGGAGCGCGAGGTGGACCAGTCCTTCAGCTGCATGACGCCCGGACCAGTCCATCGCAAAGAGCGACCGGCTTGAATTCGGTTCCCAAGCGGGGGAAGGGGACAGAATTTGAGAGGTTTCTTTCCGCAGCGCTCCCAGCTGACGGGAAGGGACGCTCCCAAGTCAGCGACACCTCGCCGAAGGGCAGCCTCGCTACTCACCAGCTGCAGCGTGCAAAGGAAGATCAGCGTACAGCGTCCAGTGCAGCACCCCATGGTGGAAGCTCGCCGGAGCCGGGGGCGCCCTTTTTTTTCCCCGTTTCTGCAGTTCCCTCCGAGCCCCAGCCAGGCACCGCTCTCACCACATCCGGACAGACACCCCCCCCTCCCCGCCGCTCTCGCCTCGTGCGCCGGTCAAATCCCTTTGTTTAGAAGCAGGGAGGGGGGGTCTCCTTCGCTTCAGCCCCGGGGAAGGAGATCAGGAGAGCTGCTCAGCTGCGGAGGGAGGCATCCAGCGCTTGCTAGTGCCCCTCAGCTGGAGCGGGAGGCTGAGGGTGGGCGTGTGGCTGGAGGGAGGAGGAAGGGAGAGGAGTGCGGGGGGGTGCGCGTGTGTGTCTCGGCGTGCGGTGTCAGGCGAACCTATGAATGAGACTTGTGAATGGTGAAACCGGCGACCGGCAGGGAGGGAGGGCGGGCTTTCGGAATTGTCAATGGCCGAAGAAAGGAAACGTGAATGGGTCTGCAGGGAACCTTTGGCCGGGAACCCGACTGCGAAAAGCCGGCAGGTGTTTCCCGCGGGAAGAGTGAAAAGGAAAGGGGGGGGGAGCGGGTTTAGGGAG
>NW_015387977.1:263263-267540 GCF_001527695.2 Protobothrops mucrosquamatus | reverse complement strand
TCTCCATTAAATGTGAAATCACAGGTGTGTTCCTTAACATAACTTTGGACAGAAATATTGAGGCTATGAGCAGAGTTGAGATTTCATCTTGCAGTCTCAAAGCTGCAAAGAAAGCAAAACAAAACAAACATTCAATTTTGAATGCTGCTTGAACATTTTGACCTCATATTGATCTAAAAGCCAGCTGTCTAGTCAAAACAATAGAAAGTGTGATTTCCACAAAATGTGCACAACTCTGTTTAAATAATCAATTGAAGCACGTTGTAGCAGTGGAGGAAATCTGTTTGTCATATCACATGGATATTTCAGACTGCCTTTGTACATTACACATCCGTGTTTTCAATAAATCACAATGAACATTTGGGGATGTTTTGTGTGAACAGGATCAACTTCTTTTCATCAGCAATATGTACTGGCTTTTATTTCTGAACCAGTCAGAGACCTCTTTGTCTCTCTTTAAAAAATGATCTTAAGGCCAATGGAACACTTGGGACTGTTCTTTTGGGACATCTCTATAGCTGAATAGCAACAATTAACTTGCTAAAAATTATTTATTAGATTTTTATTCTGCCTTCGCTATATAAAAGAAATTCAGATAGCAAACATGTCTAATACTCTTTCCCCCTCCTATTTTCCCCATAACAACCCTGGAGGGGATTAGCTGAGAGAGAGGGTGACTGGTCCAAAGTCACCCAGCCAGCTTTCATGCCTAAGGCAGAACTAGAACTTACCATGGAGTGGTAAGCCAGCACCTTAATTACTGTACATTCCCTAGAATATGGGAAAGGACCCACACTATTTAATGGTACAATACAATATTGTGCAATACCCAGGTAAAAATGATACCATTGGATAGAAAAGGAAAACAAATGGGACTCAGTCTCACCTTTGCTTCAGAACAGTTGTAATGCCTACAAAAAGAAATGTGGTTGCCATCACAGTCTTCCTAACCTGTACCTGTACAGTTGGTGAGGCTTCTGGTATTGATAGTTTTCTTATTTATTATATATATGCATTGTTTATTACAGTGTTTCTGGCTCATGATCATCATATTGGATAGTAACTGCTTCTCTGACTTCTAATGAAGTTTATAAATGTCACAATACTACTAAATTCTTGAGTCTGTTTCATGGTTTGTAATCAGTATTTGTAAAACAGTGCATCATAGGGCAATAACTTTTGAATCAACATGTCTCAAATGGGTTAGTATACAAAATGTGTTCATGACTTCCATAGGATTGATATTTGGCAAAGGTTTGATTGCTTCATTGCTGCCACATCATTGTATGGCATGGTCATGTGATAGCCATTTTCAGTGCTCTCTGCCAGCATCCTGTAAGGAAAGTCAATGGAGTAGCTGATAGGATGTTGGAAGTTTCTTCCCTTCCCATTGCTTTTATCCCTGCCTATGTTCATTCTGTTTCGTTATTTTGGTAATGAAATATCTCTGAAACAATGGGCCAACAGGTCACAGGTTGTGTAATAGAATGTGGGGCTGATCTTGGGGGAATGAGAGGAAGAGATGTTGCCTAGGAAACAATGAGATTGATATCGCAGCTATCCCAGGTAAACCAGACAGGAAAGAAGACTACATGAGTCCCAAAGCTGTTTTTTCAAGAGGCAACTAGACTTTCTTGTTTTTCTTTGAAGACATTTCACTTCTCATCCAAGAAGCTTCTTCAGCTCTGACTGGAAGGCTAGATGAGCTAATTCTACTTTATTATAAGTCTACATTAACAGAATCTTGCCAGTCTGAAGGTACAAAGTCCCACCACCACTTTTAACTGTCTGATCAATTAGGGCATGTCCTTCCTAAATTTCTGACTGTTATGCCCTTGGAGGGTCCTCCATCTCTTGTTTGAATGTTTCCTAGGCAGCCTTTCTTCGTCTCATTCTTCAAGGTTATCTATGCATTTCATTACACAAGTTGTATAGTATCAATACAAAAAGAAAATTGTTGATATTCTTGTTATTTGTTAATATAGCCCAGTCCCATCAATTTTACAGTGACTGGATAAAACTGTTATAATATATTGTGTCATATTGAAGCTAGTAATCATACATCTGATCATTTTGGACAGCACCATACTCATTTGTTTCCTATTATTTTTATGTGGCATCTTCAAGGAAGCATCATTAAATTAAAAAGCATCTCTTATAACATACAAGTAATGAGAGTCAAAGAGTCAACAACTTGGTTGCACTGTAAGACAAAGGTGTAGATCTAAAAAGCACAGATCTTCATGAATTTGCATGAGTTCTATGAAGACTCATGTGATGTTGGCTCTTAATAAAATAGCATTGAAGTTGGTAACTGTTTCCTGTTCCTTACTCGTATAAAATTTGTAACAAGGGTCAGTCAAGAAAGTGAGTTCTCAAAAGTTGCTATCATGCTGAATCTTAAACTATGTGCAGAATGCCTCTATATAATCTATGTCTACACTATTTTGCTCACAGGATTATTATTATTTTAATATAAATGTTCTCAAGTCAAAATCAAATTCTAATAAAAATTATAATTTTTTTGGAAAATAGTAATGCATTCTAAATGTAATTGAATTAGGATGCTGAATACTACAATCAGATTTGAATATCCCAAACCATATGTCTAGTAGGGGGTCTTCTATGATATCCAGCTCAATTATATACAATGGAATTATTTCTGAACTAGTAAGGCGCTGACAAACATGACACATGACATATCTTAGGCCAAAGAACATAGAAAAGAATAAGAAGCAGGGCATTTATAGCTGCTGCTTATCATATACATATCTCCCAGAATGGACTTCCAGAAGCAGCATCCACACAGAGAACTGGTTGTTCACATATTTGAATCCCACCATTGACATACCTCTATAAGAAACTGAAATAAATCATACAATCACATTGCAGTCATCCAAAATGGGGCTATGAAATTATTTAAATAAGCTTAGTTCCATCAAAAGTTTAGAAAATAACAACGTGGCTCTTTACTTTTTGTTAAGTACTTAAAAAGTACTTAAAAAGAGTAATACAAGTTTGATTAAGGATCTTGCTTTATCCCTCTTCATTATTACAATTCTCTGTCTTGTCTTCATCTCTGTAGAATGTCCCTTTGCTCATTCAAGCATAATGAATTAGACAGGTTTGGAACAGTCTATAATACCTCTTTTTTCTTGAGTGTAAAATGGACCTATAGTAATACATGAATAATGTATTACCGCTTCTACTAGTAACAATCTTCATGTTAGAAATAAAGAGCATCAGATTAAGGATGCCTGGTGTAGGAGATCTTTGGTCCTATAGTAGATCTCTCTTTTATGGTTTCATTGTATTGTATGAATTAGCTGCTGCAACATTTTTTTGCTCCAATATTAACCTAATTAATAATGCTTATTCTATTGTAGCTCTCATTGGGCTGGGATTTTTAGCTTCTTCATTTGACTAATTAGAAGCAGAGCAAGACATGATTTTTTTCCCATGGCAATGCCTGTATTCCTTCACTCTCGGGGATTAATGCAATCATAGATTCACAGATTTGGTTTTGGAAAGGCCCCTGGGGAGAATGACTTAGCCCAATGACTCATTTAATTTGACAAAGGTAAATGAATCAAAGTGCAACCAAGTAAGGTATTTGTATTAAACATACAAAGGAAAACAATTTCGCCTAAGACAGTTTATCTTGAAGCCTGAGCCCTTCCAATGGGATAGAAACATTTTAATTCATGACCTGAACAGTTGTTGGAATGAGAATATTTTTCTTGAAGAATACCGTACATAAAACTTCAATGTAATTTCTCAATCTTTGAGAACTGTTATTAATTAGTTCTCATGGAAAAGTACAGATTTTCCCTGTTACATATGAACCAATTGTCTATAAATTGCTCAATTCTAAAACCTGAAAGTTTAGGAATTCATATACAGATACAGAAATGCTGAATAATTTTTTCCAAGGCATCTACAAAATATCATTATATATATATATATATATATATATATATATATATATATATATATATATATATATATATATATATATATATATATATATATATATATATATATATATATATATATATATATATATATATTTGTTTTTTGAGGTTTTCGCGGGTGTTTGTATGTAGGTCTTTAGTTATTCGGGTTTTCTCCCGTGTAGAATTAAAAGTACCTTGGCGACGTTTCGACGAAGTCACATTCGTCATCTTCAGGCTGGTGTCTTCAGCTTCGTGCTTCTAAGAGTGGTGTGTGATCGCAGCTGTTTCTTCCTTTTAACTGCCAGTGGGGTTGGAGCTGAT
>NW_015387977.1:249307-262196 GCF_001527695.2 Protobothrops mucrosquamatus | reverse complement strand
GATTTTTCTAGAGCTTGGGTTTCAAAGTGTTCCATGTAGAGGTTAGCAATGACAGGTGAGAGGGGAGATCCCATGGGTGCTCCTTCTATTTGTTTGTATTTTTGTCCATTGTAGATGAAGTATGTGTTGGATAGGCAGTGGTTGGTCAGATCTAGGATGTGCTTGGGGGGGTTATATTTGTTTTGGATAGCTGTCAAGGTTTCTTTGATTGGCACTTGGGTGAAGAGGGATATGACATCATTCATTCTGTGAGTCTTCTGGAATTAATGAGCAATTCATTGTTTGCTACACCAATATTTTACTGAATTCAGTGAGTTATCTGAGAAGACATTAGTAGCAATTGTTTTGTAATGAATAAACTGAATAAATTGCCAAACTCTTTAAGAAAAATTGCTGAACACATCTGTTGCAGACATGGTAATTTAGGTAGAAAAAGTAGTCATAATTACTAGAAAATCTGTTCTGCTTCAGTCTGGAAAAAATTGAGAAGGGTATCTCAAGAAATTGGGAGAATTATGCTAAAAAAAGTTAATTATTTCAATCTGTCACATTTGTCCATACAGTTTCAACAATATCCACTTTTTAATAAAGTTGCAGGAAATTTAAAACATGTGGTATCATTACATTTTGTTAAATTATGCCTGAGATGGAATTGATTCATTTATGTCAATACTTTTTGCAATAATTATATTAACTTTCTAAGCACAAGAGTGATTCTTTAAAGTCAGTCATGCAATCAAAAATAGTCACCAGAATGTGAATACAAAAAATATTGTTACATAATGTTCTTCATTAAAAAAAATACATTTAGATATCAAGTTATTTCTATGAAATTTTACAAATGTGCGCACACACACTGCATTTATTGAAGCATAAATGTTGGATTAGTTTTCAAAAAATTATTTATAAAGGTATAAACATATATGGGGTTAAATTGTGCATTTTCCATTCTGAAAGGATAATTTTCAATTGAAACATCCAATCCAATTCAGGAGTTTTCAAATTTCAGACTGTTCAAATGACTTTGAATCATACTGTTCTGTAAAAAAATATGGTGGGCCATAGATGGAACATGTTTTTAAGGTAATTGGACTAATGCTGAATTATCCAATAAATGCAATATAATGGAGTGGCTGGCTTCACAGTTACTGCATCTACCATCATTTTGTTCTCTCTAACTTGATTTGAGAATTTAGCTGTCATATTACAATAATTGAAAAGTGATATATACCAAGTTTCAGTAAATATAAACATATCAAATTTCAGTGAACCTGCTATAGCAGTGAAATATTGGACTGAATGTTTAATTTTAAAAATATTCATTGCAAAAATGACTTTAATTTGACACAGTGATGATGATGATGATGACTATTATTATTATTTTTATTATTATTATTATTTATTGAATTTATATCCCGCCCTTCTCCTTGCGGACTCAGGGCGGCTGACAATCAGTTAAAAAATACACCAATAACAATTACAAAATTAAAATTAGTTAAAAAGAAATATTTAAATGTTGTCTAATTAAAGTATGATTAAAAACCCCTCTAAAAATTGCCCTAGGCCAGTCCCGCTTGTTGGAATAGCCATGTCTTGAGGGCGCGGCGGAAGGAAGGGAGATCAGGGATCACCCTGATCTCTGGGGGCAGCTCATTCCAGAGGGTGGGAGCTCCCACAGAGAAGGCCCTCCCCCTTGGGGTCGCCAGCCGGCACTGTCTGGCCGACGGCANTACTCCTTGATTTTCTAACTCAATTTTGTCTTTGGGGTTTCTTAGGATGGTGGATATTTTTCGGTTTGTGCAGAATGCTGTCTTGATGTTGTGTTTCTGGAGGATCTTGCTGATTCTGTCTGTGGTGCCTTTTATGTATGGGAGGAGGGCTTTGCCGTTTTCTTGTTCTCTGTCTTGGATTTTAGTGGGGGTTTCTTTTTGGATTAGGTTGGTAATCTTATTTCTTTGGAATCCGTTGGATGTTAGTACGTTAGTGAGGGAGGTATCATCTCATTTATTCATGCTGTGTGGGCGTTTTTCTATCTCCATTCTGTGAGTCTTCTGGAATTAATGAGCAATTCATTGTTTGCTACACCAATATTTTACTGAATTCAGTGAGTTATCTGAGAAGACATTAGTAGCAATTGTTTTGTAATGAATAAACTGAATAAATTGCCAAACTCTTTAAGAAAAATTGCTGAACACATCTGTTGCAGACATGGTAATTTAGGTAAAAAAAGTAGTCATAATTACTAGAAAATCTGTTCTGCTTCAGTCTGGAAAAAATTGAGAAGGGTATCTCAAGAAATTGGGAGAATTATGCTAAAAAAAGTTAATTATTTCAATCTGTCACATTTGTCCATACAGTTTCAACAATATCCACTTTTTAATAAAGTTGCAGGAAATTTAAAACATGTGGTATCATTACATTTTGTTAAATTATGCCTGAGATGGAATTGATTCATTTATGTCAATACTTTTTGCAATAATTATATTAACTTTCTAAGCACAAGAGTGATTCTTTAAAGTCAGTCATGCAATCAAAAATAGTCACCAGAATGTGAATACAAAAAATATTGTTACATAATGTTCTTCATTAAAAAAATACATTTAGATATCAAGTTATTTCTATGAAATTTTACAAATGTGCGCACACACACTGCATTTATTGAAGCATAAATGTTGGATTAGTTTTCAAAAAATTATTTATACGGGTATAAACATATATGGGGTTAAATTGTGCATTTTCCATTCTGAAAGGATAATTTTCAATTGAAACATCCAATCCAATTCAGGAGTTTTCAAATTTCAGACTGTTCAAATGACTTTGAATCATACTGTTCTGTAAAAAAATATGGTGGGCCATAGATGGAACATGTTTTAAGGTAATTGGACTAATGCTGAATGATCCAATACATGCAATATAATGGAGTGGCTGTCTTCACAGTTACTGCATCTACCATCATTTTGTTCTCTCTAACTTGATTTGAGAATTTAGCTGTCATATTACAATAATTGAAAAGTGATATATACCAAGTTTCAGTAAATATAAACATATCAAATTTCAGTGAACCTGCTATAGCAGTGAAATATTGGACTGAATGTTTAATTTTAAAAATATTCATTGCAAAAATGACTTTAATTTGACACAGTGATGATGATGATGATGATGAGGAGGAGGAGGAGGAGGAGGAGGAGAAGGAAAATTAGACTTTTATCCCACCTTTTTAATATATAGGTCAAGGTGGCAAACAAACCTAATAGTTCTGCTTCCTGTATTCCCCACAACAAGAACCCTGTTTTTTGTTTGGTTTTGATGGTTGTTGGCACTTAGTATAAACATTGCAATTAGAGATGGACCAAACAAAGCTTCTGTTCCCTTGGGTTTTGGAACAAGGAGCAGAGAAGAGTACAGATACAGATGTGCTGCAGTTGATGCTATTTTTCTTGAAAAGGGATTAACATGACACCAAAGCCTCCTTATTTGCTACAACAAGTTCAGTACTTTTATAAAATGCTTCTGGAAGGCAGGGGCAAATATAAGTGAGGAGAGGGACTCCCTGCACATTGCACCAAAACCAAGTAGATTGGAAGCATTTGCCTACAATGCAAAGAAGCACACCAGAGGAATTAGAATATCTTTTGAGCCAACACAAATCAGAAAACACTACTTTTGGTGTGTAGCCAACTACCCTCACAATGCATTGGGGATGGGGAAAGAATGAATTCATTGTTCTGCCCCAAAGGAAAAAGTCAGTGTCCTATAGTCCCACTAGGGCAAGTCAACTCATAGATAAAAAATCTGTCTAGCTAGATATCTGATTGTCTGTTCATTTAATATTACTCTGTAATGTGTTATTCACACAATTAACCTTTTCATCAGTTGTCTCTATTTTTTTAATGCTAGAACCATGCTGAACTCCAACCTTGAATCCTAACACTGGTTTAGATACAGGAAAAAACTGGAATATTTTCCTAATCAACCAGAATAATTCCTGAATTACCACATTCAAAATAAATGCAAGGGGGAAATAACCATTAACTGTTTTGTACATATCTTAGAAAAGTACTTCTCACTGAAATCTTAGTGTTTAATTATACTAATATTTTTGCAAAGGAAATGTAACTGACACACATGGAATCTTGTAGAGTGTAAGAAAAAGGCTAAACTTACTTAGATTTAATTCCCTTTGTAAATATATGGCTGGGCCATAATAAAAAGCAAGTTATAATCAGTGATATATTGTCTTTGGGAGCTTTATCATCAAGGCAATGTGTGTAAATATGCAGCAAAATGAAAAGATGCATAATCGCAATTCTTCTTTGAGCATCTCTTCAGCCTGTATATCATGAGCCATGTTAATGATACTCGGATTTTCAAATAAAAGAAAACAATTTATCCCATTTGAATGTTTCTCCCATGACAAAAATGTTTTATTTCAAAGTCATTTGGGTACTACAGATGCTTTTTTGCAATGCTATATGTAAAGTCATGTTTTTGTTCAGCATCTAAATGCAACCTTTGAAGGAAACTTTGCATTCTTTTGCTGTCAGCATAGATCATTCTGCAACTATAGCAATTCTAAGTGATGCAGCATTACTTGAGCTATTATCCCTTTATTACTAGGCCTCTGAAAAACAATTTAGATTTGCTTCAGTTAAGAGATTTGTACCATGGATTCAACATGATTCCCTTTAACAACTTGAAGAGGTAATACAATATACCATGAGAAATTAATTCACCTTGTCTTGAGCTACTTTGAGTTTATGTTATGGAAAAAAACTTCATCTTCACCCTCTCCCAGGGTAGACTAAAGGTCTTCAAAACTGGGCAGCTCTTCTCACCTTTAGCACACAACATAATAGTCCAACTGTAAGATCTTTGGTATATAATGCCATATAATGGGAACCTTTGCAGATTCTGTGGTACAGCATGTAAGTAAACAGAAGGATCCTGCCTGGGTTATCATCAATGCATGTTAAAGAGAGAGACCCTCTAAAATTTCTGCCAAATCACAAGGTCAATAAACCTGTCATTCAGAACTGTTGCAAGAGAAAGCTCCTTTCGGCTTTCTCCTGTAGTGCAAGCTCTGTACGGAAAAGTTTCAGAGGGTCTGGATATCAAAGCAGTGGGAAGCAATATGGTCCCTTTGCTTTGGTGTTAGAGAAGTGGGCTTGTTTTGTGGAACAATTTCATTGGAAGTCTTGAAGAAGCAAAGCTCTCGATCAAAGATTTGAACAGCCATGTGAAATATCCTTCGTACAAATAGGCAGGACTTAACTAGAGAGTAGATTCTGAATTAGGATGTTCATCTGGGATCAATTCAGTAGGCCATCATCAAAGGATAGATCATAGCTAGACATCCTGTGGTTCAGCAGTTGGAAATGTTTCACAGCAAAAAATTACCATTGTAACTATTTAGTTATGTTTTAATTGTAAATACATTCATTCACATCAAATGTATTTTTCTTTTTCCTTTATCTATTTCTTTGTCCTGCCCTGCCCTGCCCACTGTGGAAGATGCAACCTACTACTCAAAGGCCAAGTCTAACCTTTTATCCCCCTCAAAATGTGTGTATCTGGTTAAAGTAGGGCACATGGGAAGCAAACAAGGTAGATCAACAATGGACTATCTTTACTGTCATACTGAAATAGGTCGGGTGGTTATTACTGTCCTTCAAGTCAGACATGCTAATGCTCATCATCAACAACCACTTATTTGAATGCTATTTTTTCACAAGATTGTGTCCTAAATGCCAACAGCATATCAGCAGATTGAAAATAAATGCAGCAACTCAAAAATATGATATATAATTACAGATAACATCAATGTCAAAATATGAACACAACTATTTGGAGCTAGCCTGACAAATAAGTGAGATAATCATTAACCACATTAATACTGTAAACATTCTTAAAATAAAATATATGGTCTTAAGATACTTGTAAGTTTTGAATTCGCAACACAATGGGAAGGGAAAGGGCACATATTCAGAAACAAGACTGAGATAGGCTTTTAGTCACTAGTGGTAAGTTCATATCAAGAGTGAGTCACATTAAGTTATTTCAAGGCCATTAAAAGCAATAAGAGGTGAGAATGTCTATGGGGATTCTCAGTCATCGAGGTCATGGTTGTCCCAAAGGTGCTTTTTTCAAGAGGCAACTATAAATCAATTAATATCTCAAGTTTAGTAATTGGGAAAACTGCCCAGTACTATGATTGTTTACATGGAGAAAAAGGGCTAGAAATCGGTAATTCACATATGTCATATTCTGGGTATTCTGTAGAAGTGGAATGAGAAATGAGAGCTGGACTGTAAGTCTGGCAAGAGGTTAAAAATCAGCTCGTTTTAATGCAAAAAAATGCATCTCCACTCCTGTTCGTAACTGAAAAGTTGACCAATTCATACAAAATATGACTGTTTCATAAACATATGAACTTAATTTTAAGTCATGAAAGCTTAGGCTGCTCACATACCTATCTTGTCAGAATATTTGTGAATTGTATTTACCTTGCATATTTGTTTCCTCAAATACTTTAATGCTGCAATACATTTAAAAAAGAAATTGGAAAAAAAGTGCATAGTATTCTATTACTGGCTTTCTATATGAATAATTTTCAGCATAATTGATCTTAAAATATAGAGTTCTAAGGCATAGTTGTATTTCATGTGGTAACAGTGAAAACACATAAATATTATGATAGATATTTGCCAGAGTTCTATTTAGGAACAAAACTATATTTAGAAATACCCTTAATTATTATTCTTTCTCTTTGGATAATATACAGTATGATGTACTCAGTATATATTGGAACAATGGCTACTTTAAAAGCTGATTTCCACATTGTTTGAAATTCTACTTTTATTTTTTTTTAAGGGATTAGAGTTACCTTCAGTTTCTTTCAATTAGTTTTTATGCTATTCATGAAGCCCCTTGGCATGGTTGAAGCCCAAATCTGAGTTTCATACATGCATGTATTCAATATTATTTAAATATTGAAGAATGAATGATTTTCTTTTAAATAAATATACGGATCTATGAATGAGATCTCCAACTCCAGGTGGTTAGTAGTAAAGTTGTATAACTTGTCCTATTACATGTAGAGGTGGAACAAGAGATATAAAGAATAATTAGTGTGTCTGATAGAAAATTTGAGCTCAGATTTTGACTTCTGAAAGATTTGGACCAACTATCATGACTCTTTTAGCTTGGAAAAAATGAAACTCTTTCCCTGCTCCTGTAATAATTGCCTACTATAGAGGGTATGCCACAAAACAGGTTATTTGTCCTTGTTCTTACTCAATAGCTATATATTTTGTGATTCAGAGTGAAAAAGCTACGATCAACATTACAAAGCTTATTCTTATTACACAAAAAGTCTGTGCAGATGTATCAATTTTTCTTGTATGCTACAGATGTCAACAGAAACATAAAACAAACATAGGCCCAGTATGATTTTATTAGACAGGTGGTTAAACAGCTATTACACAGGACACAAATCTATAACTGAAGTTCCATTTTAATTTAGGTACTAAACTCTTAAAGAACATTTGAAGTCAAGATACCAGAGATTATTATACCTATTAGTAAATGTTGTATTAAAGCAAAAAGGCCTAAAATATTTTAAATAATAAATTCCATGGCATGCTATTATCAGCAATATAAGAAAATGTAATAAAAATTGTTGTAGCTATATTTTAATGCAAATGCAAGATCTGTATTACGAATGTTGACTTTATTTTAATTAATTATTGGTGTCTTTACAGCCACCTTATTTGTGAATAATTATAGATCTATAAACAAGATGGCACACTTTTTGTTTCAGGACCTTTTCCCTGATTTTCCCTCTCACAAAAACAGAATCCTAGAGCTGGCAGCACAACCACTATTGATTTGTGGTTTGTATAGGATTCTGTCAGCCTTCCCAGGTAGACCAGACAGGAAACGCAACCAGATGATGTAATTCTACTTTATTATAAAACTACATCAACAGAATCTTGCAAGTCTGAGAGCACAAATCTCCTGCCATCTCTTTTTACAACCTGATAGATTGGGGGGGGGGGTGTCTTTCTGAGTTTTTTCTCTGTCCACTATGCATCTGCATTTTTTTTTATTTGATCTTTTTCCCTTAAGATTAGGGAATCCTCTCTTAAGATCCTTAATTTATTTGTTTGTTTGCTTCTTTATTCATTCCTTCATTTCAATTCTGTCCAGCTATCTTGCAAATATCTAAAGACTCTACAATCATATCTTGCACATGAAGCAAGGTCTTTCTGAGGTGACACTGGCAATGATGATAATTGGGGGGAAAAAGGCCAGAGTTGAATAGTTATTTCTGTTCTTTTGTTTCCCTTTTTGTACCTCATGGGAAAATTACTCATAGTATACAGTGATTTGGAACTAACAAGAAGGGTGATTTCCTCTCCCCATTGAGGAAAAAAAACAGATTTGAGAGAAATAGGCTACTACTTAAATAATAGAGGAGGCCATCAATAACACTGCTATTCTGTCTGCTACTTCAGGAAATGAGATTATTATACACTTCTATCTTCTGGTGGATGAAAGAAATACCCTATACTGTACATGTTCTGAATTGAGACAGAGTTCACCAATTTGTGGTGGCGTTTTCTGCCAGGCAAATGATAGCTAAAAATTGTCTCTGAGAAGATCAAAATAATATTATCTGACAATGGATTAAACGGTGCAGTAGATATGGCTGAAAGATGACCAAAATCTCAACTAGGAAAAAGAGAGAGCTGTGAACCACAGAACAGTAGACGGCTACAGAGAGGAGGAGAAACTAACAGTATATATAACTGTTTCATGCTTTGCTCGATAAGTAACATTCATTCTATTTGTTGTTCATTTACCTTGAATTATACTTATCTGGTATATGGATCAGATTTTAAGACCCTAATTCTATGCATACTTATTTCATTTGTAGTTATTTTTGAGTTGATGTCTAAAGAAGTGTTCTGAATATTGAATATATCCTTGCACTAATATCAGTTTTTGTTGTCTTAGGAATAAGTGTGCATGATTATTATGGTGCTTTATTTCATTTGTGCTTCTGCACAAGGAAGTCTGAGATAATAGACTTTTTTGGGGGATAAACTAACTTCCTCAGTTGACTGGGGAATTATAGCTATCTGCTGTTCTGTGTCATAAGGTATAAAAAGGTGGGGGGAGAAAGAACTATTCCATAATTTTGGTCTTTTTTCCCAATTATCACCATTGCCAGTGTCATCCCCATCCAAGCCCAATAACTTAAATTCGTGTTGTGTGATCATGGCCCATGTTTTTCAGTGTTTTCAGGCCTACTTGGATACCAAGATTTAGATTCTTCTGCATGCAAAACATGTACGCTGTAATTGACCTACAACTTTTCGGAAAGAAACACCTCGTTATTCTACTCCAACAATGTTAATATATGGGAAGAGTGCAATTGCATGAGGCTGTCTTTTTCACTGTTAATCTCAATGATGATGAACAGTTCATCTGCCTTTTTCTCCTCTGTGTTCAGCAGCTATAAAATGCAGAACAATCGGATCAGTAAAAAAAAAAGGTAACAATTCTAAGCACAGGTGATTTAATGCCACTATTTTCCTTTATCTTTGCAAAACTACTGAAAGAATTCAGTGGTTAACTTTAGAGTACAGGCAGAAAAGTATCACCATCCTTGTGGCAATAAACTTATTTTCACTTTTAATCAATATAGTTTTACTTCAATCTACTTTCTCCATTAATGTCAGTGATAATTTACATCACCATAGTATTATTCTCACACTTCTATTTAAGTGCTAATGTTCTTCTACATTTAACACTTTAGTGACAGTTAGGTTCTCTGGTTCAAATTCCATATGCTAGAGAATCATGAAGATACTATTGACTTGTATCTGCACCCATATTGCCTAGAAACCTATAGTTAAAAGCAGATGTCATTTCACACTTACTTTGTCTTTTAAGTCCATGTTACAGGAGAGTGCAGGATTTATGTAGCAACCAAGCATGTCTGCACAATATGTTGCTTTAAGTTTTAGTGCCCAGAATAAAATTTGGAAGTTATTTCAGAGACAAAGTAGAAGTACAGGGATATTATATCAGGAATATAAACTCAATATTCTCCATATAGTTTGAAATATATTTTCCATGTCTCCTCATATCACTAGAGCGTATAGGCATTGTAACCCAAAATATGAAGAGTATCAGGCTGTGTATTCCTAAGCATATTGCATGTATGTGTGTATTTATATGTATTTGCAAAAACACACTTGTATATTCACAGACATGCATAACTGTTGTATTCTTATCAGCCAATTTGCTAAATATATCATATATTGTCATTAATTTGTAATTCTATGTTTGTATTAATACTATTGACTAATGCAAGATCATGCTA
Source organism: Protobothrops mucrosquamatus (assembly GCF_001527695.2). Taxonomy (NCBI): domain Eukaryota; kingdom Metazoa; phylum Chordata; class Lepidosauria; order Squamata; family Viperidae; genus Protobothrops; species Protobothrops mucrosquamatus. The sequence continues at coordinate 251,803 of NW_015387977.1, read as the reverse complement.
TTGGGCTTGATCAGTAAGGATTGTTAAATTCAGAACAATACGTTTAAATCAGGGTTTTTTTTAATCTTCCCCTTTCATTGCATTATTGGTTCCTATGACTTGATTGTAAATTTGCTTAAAAGTTTCCTTCCTCTAAAAAAAGGTAATGTGTTTTTGTGATGTTTTATGTGAAGTATAGTTTCCCAAAGCATCAGAAGGTACAGTGTTACCAATTGTATAAGTAGAGAGCAAACTCATGCAACAATTTTTCCCTTCCTCTTGCTGTCTATGCTTCCCAACTTTTCCTTCTAATTACAAAATCAATAATTGGTAGAAAGCAAAGTAAAATTCCTTAGACAAATAATGTGGTTTTCTTACCTATTGTGCATACACATATCTTACAGTTACTCTATTTGCTATTATATGCTTATTGGAAGTATTTGTTCAAATATTAGTTCCTTTAATAAAAGGTGCCAAAAATCAGTGGTGGCTAAAGTGGGATCATGATACAAAATCTTATGCTGTTCCCTATTTTTGTATTGCTATTTGCTGCTTTCTCTAGGACACTTCCACCCCGACACAGTTTACATAATGCAGAGCCTTAGAAATACTTCTAGAGAATGGTGTTTTCACCATTGCAATTTCCAATTGGTAATTATGCAGGTTGTTCTGGCAAATGGTCTTTCTAACTATCCAATGGGGGACTATAAAATCAGGCATCGAAATGCCTGTCCTTACCCATACTGTGTGCTTTCTCTGCTCTTTATTTAAAAAGCTGGTCACTTTCTGTGAGAAGAACAAGTTCTCTTTGGTTGGCTGATAAATACTGTTAGTCTCCAGGCTCTCCCTACAGATAATTTGAGAACAAAAATAAACAAATATCACAGTGTTTATGGACATGCTACAGTTCCTCAAAGTTGAATAGAGGAGTTCATTATCATAATCTTTGCATGTACAGAGCGGCAATGGAAACAATGTTGAGACATTTAAAACTTTCTAGTCTGTTGATTTATTATACAGGGTGGCAGAATAAGAGATTATCTGAAATGTCAGCCTTCAAGGTTAGAAATATAAAAAAGCTACAGAATAAAGCTTTAGTGCAGAAAAGAACAGTCAATAAATGAAAGCAACCAAGTGCTGCTATAAACATTCAGTGATTTTTGGAATATATAGCTCCAATTGAAAGAAAGAATAGACAGAAAACAAATGGAATAATATATAATTAATTTGAGTGATACAGTTTGAAAAGAGAAGGATTGGCACTGGAGGACAGTGGCAGAAGGCCATTTACTAGGCAAATATACAAATAACTTGTGCTATTTGGCTTTTGGTGTGCTATACAGTTTATAATTTTTATGAGTACTTAATAGCCTAATTAAAAGGGATGATGGAGTTAACCAAACTGAGATTGCATATTTATATGCCTCTCTTGCCTGAGGGAGGAGATATAAGCATGACTGCTAATAGTTTCTGCAAGATGCAGGCATCGAACTTTACAAAATGGTGCAATATGCTACCATATAACCATACTCTGCTCGCTTTTGAAAGTCTTAAATTTCATTAGAGGAAAGAGTAATTTACACTTTATAGTTGAAGCAAGGAATTTTCTTATCTAGAAATGTATACATATTCTACCCTATTAGCTGCCACACAGAAAATTAAAGTGTAGCAGCACTATATCTCAGTAAACATATTATAATATGGATTGGATCCAGAATTTGATGCCAATGTAGGATATTTTAAGCCAAAATTTAATGTATAAGACATAAAGGTCTGTTTATAATATTACACCATCATAGACAGATAGCTAATACATTATCCTAAACAAACTAATTATAATGCATCTTAGAGTGATGTGTCACCAGGCCATTGATATTGATGAAACCTAATTTTAATATTGATAATAAGTCTGTGGACCAGTCAAATTGCATTAAGAAAGAAATTTGTTCTGTTAAAAATTTATATGTTTCTAAATAAAATATTTATTGGATCCGTGCCCCTCCTGGCTGGTACTGGCGGCTCGGGAAGGTACACGAGCCTGGCTCCAGGGAATTATAAACGCTTCTTTACGGGAGGGTGTCTTCCCCGCGATCCTAAAGGAGGCGGTGGTGAGACCTCTCCTGAAGAAGCCTTCCCTGGATCCAGATGTATTGGCCATCTATCGCCCAGTCTCCAACCTTCGCTTTGTGGCGAAGGTTGTTGAGAGTGTGGTTGCACAGCAATTCCCTCGGCACCTGGAGGAAACAGATTATCTGGACCCCCTCCAGTCAGGCTTCAGGCCGGGGTACAGCACGGAAACGGCATTGGTTACGTTGGTTAATGATCTCTGGAGGGCCCGGGACAGAGGTTATTCCTCTGTCCTAGTTCTTTTGGACCTCTCAGCGGCTTTTGATACTGTGGACCACAGTATCATGCTGCGGCGCTTAGGTGGGTTGGGAGTGGGAGGCACGGTTATGCGGTGGTTCTCCTCCTTCCTCACCGATCGTACGCAGTCTGTATTGGCAGGGGGACAGAGGT
>NW_015387977.1:228084-248884 GCF_001527695.2 Protobothrops mucrosquamatus | reverse complement strand
TCTCCCTTCCTTCCGCCGCGCCCTTAAGACATGGCTATTCCAACAAGCGGGACTGGCCTAGGGTAATTTTTAGAGGGGTTTTAATCATATTTTAATTAGACAATATTTAAATATTTCTTTTTAACTAATTTTAAATTTTGTAATTGTTTTTGGTGTATTTTTAAATTGATTGTCAGCCGCCCTGAGTCCGCAAGGAGAAAGGCGGGATATAAATTCAATAAATAATAATAATAATAATAATAAAATCACTCAATGCAGAGGAAAGCTGCTATGGATATACATTTCAAAATCCACAGAATTTTGCAATATGGCTTGCAATTCACACACATGCACACACACACACACAAATATCCAGTTAAAATGTACAAACCACCACAATTTGTTATGAAAAAGACTGTTTGCAAAAAAGGGTATTTTGTACCATATGCATACATTAGCGAATACACACATGGAACGATTTACAAATACTTTTGCTAACTATTTTTATTGAAAAACATAAACTGGTACAGCAATGAAGACAAACTTAACTTGTGAACTATAAAACTAAAAATTAGACAACAATGAAACTAACAAAATCAACTATACAGATAACTAAATCTTGATCCAAATCTTTTTTCCTCATATACTTTCTATGAGAAGCCTGTAGCTTGGCACAATAATGTTCCCTACCATGTCTGATAAACTATCTTCATGTTGAAACATCTAAATAAATGGATTTTAGTTTTTGTTTATTACAAAATTCTATTCCATTTATACAATCGCAGAACAAATGAAATAAGACCGGCACTTTGGGATTCCACTAACGTTTATTAAGAAGGTAGGTTGAACCACTAGAGAATTTCTATCTATTGACAAGACTCAGGACATTGGAAATGGAACATTTTCCTTGGGTGGGAAAGCAAGCATCTTGGCAGTGGTTTGCTCTCCGAGCTTGTTTCAATTTAGTTTCTGAACGATTTGTTACCAGACTAGCAGGATGTTCTTGTCCTATTCCTCTTTAGTTTATATATGTCTTGTGGGCCATGTGGTCAGTTGATCATGTGACTGGTTGTTCGTTTGGAGCTATATTTAAATTCTAAGCAGCTGATTGGTTCTCTTGTTGATTATTTGAATGGACTGGTTTCTTACATATTCATATACTGTATGGTGGGTGTTGGCACGGCCAATGATTTTTATTCCTTCCTAATCAAACTGGTGTTGTTCATTATCAATGTGGCTCGAGATCAGGGATTTTTGGTCATGCTATTTAAAATAATAAAAACTAACAAACTTAGTTAACCAATACCCGCACACACAGGTGAATTTATAGAAGCCTGGTATTCTAACAAAGGAGCAATTAACAAGTATATTGATTTAGAACCTGCATATGAATACGTAAGAAACCAGACCATTCGAACGACCAATCAACAAGAGAACCAATCAGCTGCTTGGAATTTAAATATAGCTCCGAAAGAACAACCAATCACACGATCAACTGACCACTGGCACACAAGAATATATAAGCTAAACAGGAATAGAACAAGAAAATCCTGCTGATGTTGTTCCCTAATTTGGTAATGAACATTCAGTAACTAAACTGAAACAAGCTCAGAGAGCAAACCAAAATCTAAAACCTGAGCTACAAGTATTTTCAATTAAAGCAAACATCTCTCTCCAGAAAAGTTACTTTGTATTTATCCTCTTCCTTCTTGGAAAATGAGAATACTGCTCAGAAAAGAAGGACAAAGAGGCAATAGCAGGTGACAACAAGATGCTCAAATGAACTTTCTCCCATTATGTTCTCTGCAATGAAATCTGAACAACTGCACAAAGTTAAGACTTATTCAAAAGTCTGCACAGCCTTTTCTACTCCATCAGATGCTGTTTGCTTAAATACGTACTGTCAGCATCACTGCATTTAGCCTAGTTCTCATTTCTAATTAAAATCAGATTATTATCCTGCTTTACATCCAGGATCATATCTTGCAATTAAGGGCATATAATATCATATCAATAATAGCATGTCACATCCATCTCTATTAAACACTGCCTTGCTTCATTGAATGTTACTTCTGTCAGCAGATAACCAAACAGCATTTATTCAGTCTTACATAACTACTTAATAATGCATGTGCCCCTTTTAAAATGAATGTTTTCTTTGAAGTGTCCAAAGAACACACACTGAAAACAGAGGGAATGAAAGTGAATTTAATAAAGGTTTCCCCATGAGCTGAATAATGAGCCACAAACTTGCTCCATTCTAATTTAAGATTCTGCGGTGATGGTCTGATTCATGAGCCTTCTTAATGACTCTGCGGTGCTGTTTAGTGTCTGGGAAGTGGAAAGCAAATCTAACTTTAAATGTTTGGAAGTGGCTTCTTGTGCTGTTGCCAGCCAAAGCACTCACACAAGGCCAGTTTCAAAGGGTTCCAAAATAGAAATAAAACTCTCAGAATGGGCCAGTAAGAACTGCTAAATCTCCAAATTTCAGTTTCACACTTTTTCCACATGCTTTGTTTTTAGCTGTGATGTTGAGCTCTATCATGTGTGGAGAATATTTTAAATCTCCCGAAGGATTCACTCACAGCCATTGTACAATGCTTGTTCATCTGTTACAAACTCCCTGAAACCCAGCAGGTTTTTCATGCTTATAAATTTATTTCCTCCTTTTTAGCAGAGGACAATGCTGCACACTGGTGCCTGTACTTGTGGGCATGAGTATTCTCGCTGGAGAGATGGCCATACCAGGCCACAGCAATGGTTTCTCAATTGTGGGGAGATTTGCCAATATGGGAAAATGGGAAAAACTATTGCTATGGAAAACACAGCCGACCAGCAAGACTTGATTTGATGCTATAAACAAAAGTTTATTTTAATTTTTCACTGGATTTTTCTAAAAAATTCTAAAAAAAATTCTAAAATTTTTCTAAATTTTCACAAAATTTAAAGGAGGTTTAAACAGATGATTAAAGAGCTTTAAAGATGTTTAAAGCTCCTTCCACCTAGCTCCCACTGTTGCAGCCGATTAGAGCAGTGGTTCTCAACCTGTGGGTCGGGACCCCATTTGGGGTCGATCGACCATTTCATGGGGGTCGCCAAGCAAGGCTGTCCGCCATTTTTTTTGTCTGCCATTTTTTTTGTCTGCCATTTTTCCCCCTTTTCCGGCGGGTGCCTTACCTCCCTTGGGCTGGGCCAGCTGGTGGTCGGCCTGCTCCGTCTCTGCCGCTTGCCAGCTATGCCTCGGCCGGCGCAGGGGGCGGAACCATGCATGCACGGCGCTCCCAGGCAGGGAAAGTCCTCAACTTATGACCGGTTGGGTAGTCCTCGACTTACGACTGGTTTAGTCCTCAACTTATGACCGGTTTAGTCCTCGACTTACGACCGGTTTAGTCCTCGACTTACGACCGGTTGGGGTCGCGGCATTAAAAAGGTTGAGAACCACTGGATTAGAGAGAATATTTCTACTACTACTACTCCACATATAAAGCACAGAAAATGAGGTAGAAAGTATTAGTATCAATGGAGAGTGCTGTATATATTTGTTTGCAATTTGTTGTCTCTGTTTGGGAAGAGGGTTTGGATGCTGTTTTTTTATCCATAAAATAATTCATAAAATTATTTTTAATAATTTTGGGGGGAGGAATTAACTATATGTGCTATATGTGCTCAGCTACAGTATTAGCTAATATGAACTAAACAGTAATTGGCTGTGCTGTGTGTTAAACACCAGTCCTGTAGATATATGGATGACAATAGTGTGAAAGTTTCAACAGTCTACAACTGATGTGGACAATAGAGGCAAAGCATTAATTTGACTAAGCCTACAGTGCATGGGTATGATTTACAGTTCCCGCAATACTATTTTCAAGCACTCCAAAATATTTTAGTTATTAATGTAACCATTACATTTAATTCTATTACCTCTTTCCTAAGAATGAGGAAGTTTTCATTTTGAGACCTTTCTGTGAAACTAAAAAGAAGACAAGTCAATCGTTAGAATTAGAATAACAGAGTTGAAAGGTAGGTTATCTACTCCAACCCCCTGCTCAAGCAGGAGACCCTGCACCATTTCTGACAGATGGCAGTCCAGTATCTTCTTGAAAGCTTCCATTGATGAAACTCCCACAACATCTTACCCCAGCTTGATTCTATATAATACCTGCTCAATAGTTCATATAATATTGTAATATAACTCACAGCAAATCTGCCTAATCACCAGCATAGACAACTTCTTCACTGCAGAAATGGATGATGTCATCTCTATCCATTCCTAACCCATTGCAAATGCACTGATCCTACACATTTTTAAAAGCTCTGCCTTCAAAACTGCTATTTTTTCTCTTGCTGTCTCTTAAGCTATTCTGAAAAGTTGGCTACAATCTGAGTAACAGCCTCAACTTTGATATGTAAACTACCTGGAATCTCCCCTTCTTCCAGCAACTGGTCACTGCCCTGGCCAACCATTTTATCCTGCAATATTCGGTCGCTATATTTTCTACTGGCTAGCAGTTGCCAAAGTTTTACTATCTTGCAATTGATCCACATGGTCTTATATGTCAATGAACCTCTCTTATTTCATCACCTCTAGAAACTCACCCCTCCAATCAATGTTATGTGTCCTAGTAGGGATCCGTTCACTTTCTGCGCACATAGTCTGGTAACTATGTCAAAGACCCTTGTAGACAAAGAGGTGGGGAGCTGATTAGCACGTAACAGAAACATATCCCTCAAATAGGGAGAAATAGCCATCATTCAATTTCACATTGTCTCATGTACCCCCTGCATATTTCAGTTGAGGCTACAAGCTGCAGGGCACATTCTACTTATAGCTGCAGTTTGCTCTTTATTTTATGTTGATGTCTGGTAGACAAAGCGGTGGGGAGCTGATTAGCAAGTAACAGAAATCTGGACTCTGGAATTTATACTCCCTGATCACTTGAGGATAGGTTTTGAAAACAAAAACAGCAACAAAAACCATTATTTGGAGCCCAACATTCCAAACTAACAACTCACAATAACATTCAAAATAAAGTGCCTAACCAAGGATATTCAATAGCAAAGGAACAGGCATCAATAAATACACCACAGACTAGTGCTTGACAAAGTAGAAGTGAAGGCCTTGAAAAAGATATCATGATACCTAAAAAAACAGAATCCTGCAAGCATGATACTTCCTGTCCACATAATGGAAGCAAAAGTAGGAATTTGAAGAAGCAGGTTAGGTAGAGTATTGATGTTTTTGAACATTGGTATTGGAGAAGACTCCTGAGAATACCTTGGACATCCAAGGAAATAAACAGATTGGTCACCAAACAAATCAACCCAGAGTTTTCACTTGAGACACAAATGACCAGACTCAAATTATCCTTTTTTGGATATACTTTATTATACAAACACCTAGCTCCCTGCAATTCCAGAAAAGAAACTTGGAAAGAAAGATAAGATGATGACCAGCAGCAAGGTGGCTGAACTCAGTTACCAGCAATGGAGATGAGTGTTGGAATACCTGGAAGACCAGGTTAGGGATAGATTGTCATGAGAAAATCTATGCGATTGTTGGGAGTTAAAAACAACACAATGGCACATACTCAATTTATTTAAAAAAAAAACCATCAAGGAATAACTTCTTCTGGCAGTATAGTAACAAGTTGTAACTTGCTCTCCAACTTTCTCACCAACTGTCTCAATTAAACTTCCAGCCTCAGCCACAGGTATATAGGTAACTCCTTACTTGTGTAGTCTTTGCCTCTCCTCCTGATGAACACTTGAGGATCCAACTTTTTTCTCTGCTTGGGCAATAGTTTAGTTACGGCCTGAAAGTGCAGAAGATTTGTACAGGCCTGATAAAGGTACTCTTTCTCTCTAGGTTATTCTTCTTTTACCTCAAGCACCTACCATCAACCTTCTCTCTAACCTGTTCCTTTATCAGAGCCACCTTTGTTGGGTGCTCAGTAGGCACTGAACCTGCAAATACTCATGCTCTGTTGCTGAATGATTTACTCAAAAGGTGGCTGGTGTTTCCCCTTCATCAGAGAGACATGTAATCATTTTTAAAAAGAATAAGGTTTTCTCTTTCCTGTAAAAGAAGCCATTCAATTTTAATAAAATGGAGTTATATGATTAACACATGAAATGTCTGAACTTAGTAGCAGGATTATGGTCTAGTGATTCATGGAGAAAAGACGAAGTCAGATCACCTTTTTAAACTGTAGGGTCTCTATACATCTCCCTCAAATAGGGAGAAATAGCCATCATTCAATTTCACATTGTCTCATGTACCCCCTGCATATTTCAGTTGAGGCTACAAGCTGCAGGGCAACATACAATCGGATTATGAGCTTATAAAGTGCCACTTCTTGTGCACAATTTAAAAATAAGACTTTTTTTTTTGCCCTCTGAGTGCTCATAAAGAAGTTTTATAGTACCTTCCGCTACAGTTTATTGTATATTGCTAGTGAATTATAAGTGACTTGGGTATAAACCTTTTTCCTAAACCAGCAGGTAGAGAGAATGTTAGATTTAGAAGCATTTTTCACTTAAAAAAAATCCTGCCCTTATTAAAAGCAAGATTTATTTCAAGATAGCAAAAATCTGGGCAATCTCTAGATGGCATGAAAAAAATTATCTATCTGGGCATCAGGTGTTACAAATGGATGAGTTCTGCATGAAAGAAAACAACACCTGGAATTAAGGAGAAACTTCCTGACAGTGAGGACAATTAACCAGTGGAACAGCTTGCCCTCAGAAATCGTGGGTGCTCCATCACTGGAGATTTTTAAAAAGAGGCTAGACAGTCACTTGTCTTTGAGATGGTATAGGTTCTCCTGTTTGAGCAGGGGGGTGGACTAGAAGGCCTCCATGTCCTATTCTATTCTATTCTATTCTATTCTATTCTATTCTATTCTATTCTATTCTATTCTACACTGAGAGTGGAAATTTGGCATGTGTAATGATTAGTGAATCAGGTTTTATAACAGAAATTTATCTGCAAAAAATCTATTATAAAGATAGGCAAAGGCTATCATAAACTATCTACATTCCATATGGGGAAAAGTCAGAGACCATATTTTCTGTGCACCTAGGAACAAAAACAGAAGATTAGCAAACTCATAGGCAAAGAGCACGTAGAGTGACAGTATACACAGTAAATCATTAAATCTCTTTCCCTCCCCCGCCCACTGCCCCCTTATAAATCATGAGGTGCTAATGAATCAAGACCACCGAATCTTCATTTCCAGTGTCAGACTGGGAGAAGTTGGTATATGCCCTGCATATACCATGACATTTTTCCAAAAGATGGAGGTGAAATACAGGATCCTTGCAGCTTCCATCTGATAAGGAAATAGACAATAGGGAAATATGTAGCTGAAATCCAGTATAGGTAGTCCTTGATTTACCGCCACAATCTGGACAAGATTTTCTGTTGTTAAACGAGGTTGATGTTAAATGAGTCATGCCCAATTTTGCAACCTTTTTGTCATAGTTGTTAAGTGTTATCTCTGCAGTTGTTAAGTGAATCTGGTTTTCCCCATTAACTTTGCTTGTTGGAAGCCAGCTGGGAAGATTGCAAATGGAGATCGCATGACCCCAGGATGCTGCAACTGTTGTAAATACATCTGATCCAAATTAGGGTCATGTAATTGTGGGAATACTGTGATAGTCATAAGAATGAGGACCAGTTATAATTTTTTTTCAGTACTATTGTAACATTGAACAATAACCAAATTAATAGCTAGCTGTAAGTCAAAGACTACATGTACTAATTTATTATGAAATTTTGGGTTTTATTTTCATACATATAGAGATGTACAATGCAAAACTAAATGGCCTGTGTTTCTGAACTGATACCAGGAAACAATTCTTTACATAATGGCATGCATGAACTTTGGAATTCATTAGCACAAGGTCTGGTTCACATTTCATTACAATAACCCATTTTTTTCTGGCTTATGATTTTTGAAACAGTTGCAATTGGCTGGAATTTAACAATATAATGAGCCAATAAGATAAATGGTTTTACACAATAGAATATCTTGGTTAGTCCAACATGCTTAAATAAAGCTAAACAAATCATTTTATGGGAGAGTATACAGTAAGAATTACAGTAGTCATCACCTACTTGAATGGCTTTATAAGCATTTAGACAAATTCATGGAAAATAAGACTGTTCACAATTCATAGTGCAGCTGCGAGTATGATAAGCTATAATGTGATTTGATTTCTCACTATACAACAACACATTTAGTGCTCTTATTAGCAGACATGAACTTTTAATTTTCCTCTTAGGAGCACAATTAAATGGTTGAAATTGACTAAAATTTTAATTATATAATTTTTCTATATACCATATGCAATGATAACTTAATAGCTAGAATAATAATGAAAGACAATGTTTATGTGCCTTCATTTTCATAAGGTTTGTAAAATAGGAGTTGTGATTATGAAATATAACATATGCCGCTTCAAATTTTTGGATGCCAGATAGGCTATACTGTAATCAATGATTTATTTGTTGCATGAAATCACTTCTTTCTACTAATTGTTTTTTTCTGTTATGCCCTATCTTTTGTCTTCTATATAGTTTATCTATTGTAAGATAACTTTCTAGAAAATAAAATACAATGTAAGATACAATGGCTCATGAAGCAAGTTTGAATGTGCCTCCCACTCCACCTTTATTTTGTTGGGGTGTCTACATAGCTACCAGTACATGAAGAGCCAGAAAGATGCTAAAGTAAAAAGCAGCCCTCATTGTTGTGTCCTGAGCCTGCAGAAGCAGGCTCGGGACGATGCAAGAGTCCCGGGCAATTGCAAAAGCTGCCCGGGACCAGACTGAGCGGCGCCGGCCTTGCGCACATGCGCAAGGCGGGAAAAGACTGCCTGCCATTGGTTGGAATTGCCCGGGGATCCGGGGGTATAAATAGAGGCCTGTGTGCCTCTGCTCTTGTTGTTGGTTGTTAGCTGTGGAAGAGAATAAAGCTCTGTTAAGCAACATGCATTGCCTCCTTCGCCATTATTCTCCGGACTTAACACTCATTATACTGTGATACGTGAACCTAACCATTATAGGTGATAGATTATATCTTTAATACTATCTTAGGTCACTGTGCCTTATTTTTAATCTTTAACTAGATCATGACTGAATGCAATGAATGAGCCAAGTCAGTGCAACTTCTTTCTGACTAGATGTGTTTAAGATTGCACTATTTTCTCTCCATAGATATTTCATACATATGGAGAGAAGTAAGAGACTTTATTCTGGAGAATGGAACAGAGTTAAACAATGGTTAATTTGATATCTCAGTTCAGATGATAGCCAGATTATGGCTATGTTATGTTGATTTAAAATAAATCTGGATAAACATAGAGTCAGTTTGATGGATCAGGCTGCAAACTGGGAAAGTGTGTGTACTAGTTTCACCTTAGGCACAAAGCCAGCTCGGTGATCTTGGTCCAGTCATTCCTTCTCAGTCCTAGGAAAGTGGCAATGGTAAGCCACTTCCAAAATCTTGCCAAGAAAATGGTAGTCCAGGAGTCAAGATGGACTCAAAGACACATAAAAAAGTGATGAACATATAATCATGTTTAAGATCGGGAGTGGAGGAACCCTTAAAAGTGACTTAATATGATTAATGTATGATCTGATTTAGTATGAATACATTATACTTCATGTCCCACATATTCCAATATAAAAGGTCATTGAGAATATTTTGCCTGAGTCTGCTATAATCTTACAGAACTGACATAGCTTGTTAGAGTTCAGTAGAAAATCAGTGTAGTATTTGTTTCCTGTATTTAATGTTCATTTCAGTAGATATATGAAAGTTAATTTACTTTTAATTATGCTCAATTTATTTTCAAGCACCATTGAGTGGCACTAAGTTTTGACTTTTTAAGAATGTGAAATAATGTATTGTTTGCAATGAAATCTCAGAGGGAGTAAGAAGGACTAGAAATGATTTTTTATTACTTTGTCCAGGATGTTTGTATTTAGCTATGAAATATGAATTAATATGGACTTTAGAAATTTTCTGGACTCACTATGAGATTGACAACCAGCACTGTTTCATTCAACCTACCAACAATCAACAGAAAAGAAGAAGGAAATAATACAAAAAGTCTTGTGAGGAACAATGAGTTGGAAGGCCATAGAAAATGATAGATGACATCCATAAATCAACCAACCAACCAGTAAATAAATAAATGTTTTGGCTTGGAAAAGTCAGAGAGTTACCTAGGGGGCACTGCAAGAAAGCTGTGTAGCAAGTACAATGCGTGGTCTGTGTTAGCTGGTCTTCTTTGTGTTGCCTTTCCTCTTGGAGAAAGCAAGTATGGAGCCAGATTCCTGAGAATGCGTACTGCTTTGCCTTATAATAATAATAATGATAAAGTTGGAAGGGACCTTGGAGGTCATCTAGTCCAACCCCCTGCTCAGGCAGGAAACCCTATACCATTTTGGACAAATGGCTGTCCAGTCTCTTCTTAAAAACTTCCAGTGTTGGAGCATTCACCGCTTCTGGAGGCAGGTTGTTCCACTGGTTAATTGTTCTAACTGTCAGAAAGTTTCTCCTTAGTTCTAGGTTGCTTCTCTCCTTGATTAGTTTCCACCCATTGTTTCTTGTCCTGCCTTCAGGCGCTTTGGAAAATAGCTTGACTCCCTCTTCTTTGTGGCAGCCCCTGAGATATTGGAACACTGCTATCATGTCCCCCCTCGTCCTTCTCTTCATTAAACTAGACATACCCAATTCCAGCAACCGTTCCTTATATGTTTTAGCCTCCAGTCCCCTAATCATCTTTGTTGCTCTTCTCTGTAATCTCTCTAGAGTCTCAACATCTTTTTTACATCGTGGTGACCAAAAGCAAACTATTGATGTAGCTCAAGGGAGGAGTTAGTTCAAGAGAGGGAGGGAGGGAGGGTTTATCTCAAACAACCTTTGGGACCGAAAGGGTAAAAGGGAGAAGATTTTAAAGAAGGGATTTTTTTTTAATCAGGAGAAGGAACCTTACTGGGATGGATGAGGAGCCTGCTGAGTCAGATGTTATTTATTTTCTTAGCTTATAGGGTGCTGCAATCACTATCATCCCTGGAGTGTACATAGCCTGTCTGTAAATCTAATTCAAATCATAACTCTAATTACAATAATGACATATTAATATGATACATATAAAATATCATTACTAAATTACCTGGAACCATAATATCATCAGAGAAATAAAATCTACATCGCCAGAGGGAACAGTATCATATTTCCTCCCCCAGGGAGTGGTGGTTAGAGAAATTCAAATTTCTGAAGGAATTTTGTCACTTTGGGGGTAAGGATAGGGATTGAAAAGGTCTGCCTCAACAACACTGCCCCAGAAAAGAGACATGGTAGGGCAATTGGCAGTAGATACTCCCAAAGATACCTTGGATATTACTCTAAGACCACATGTTTCCTATTGGTTCCCACTGTTCAGGGAAATATTCCACTGGCTGGATGCATGACAGAGCTATACATGGTTCTTTAATTAAGGCACATGGATGGGTTTATGTACTCTAATCCATAAATCAAGGTTATAAACTACAATGGCTATATTCTCACAAAGCATGAAGGCAAAACCAAACAAACTACTTTACTGAGCTTATAGAGTCACAGAATGTGGTTTCCACATGTTCTTATGGGTTAAATGTAAAAAAGGAACTTTGTCTAAATCTTTTTAATTTCACACTTGCTGTAAAGGGAAAAGACACAAATGAAAAGATGCAAAGCATATTTTGTCTTCTGTCTATCTGCTTTTCTCAGAGATGGACAACACCTTCTTCCTTCTCTAATTTACCAAGTACATTTGGCTGCAATAATCACCAGTGAAAGGAAACTACAGCATATGTTGCTCATGAGGTTTGCTTAAGTTAATGGTGCAATTGGTCATTAGTGTGACTAATGATAATAGGCCTCTTCTGATAAATGATTTTTTTCAAGCACCTCCAGCTGTTTCAGCTTGGTATGATTCAGTCAGGTATAACAGATTTGACTTCTTGATTTTTAAAAAGGTATTTTTACTGCCAGTGAAAAATATTGGAATATATCCTTCACAGTCAATATGCTAACTTGGAGGTTAATATATATTCATTCAGATGCAAATAAAATTTACTCCCAGAAAAAATAGATACAAGATTCCAGCCTTCCTTTTTCTGAGAGGAACATATGCGGTGCAAGTGTCTTCATAAAGATGAATCATCATACATCTACCATTCATACATATTTAGAGTATTAAAACCATTTCAGTAGCTGATTCCATAAAGCAAAGTAGACAATTACCTCAGGTGGCAGACACTGAGAAATGCAGAATGATAAAAGCTATGTGATGCCTTGGCTAACTTGTCTTTAGATATAAGAATTGTGTTCAGATGTTACATAAAGGTGTAATGAGTTTTCATAGCATTTTGGTGTTCACTGCAGCTATTCATCAGTGAAATTATTTCTGCATAATGTTTCATTAAACAACAAATCCATGCTGATGTTCTACTTGCCATGGTTCTGACTTCTTCAGAGTAGCTCTGAGAGTGAACTCGGAAATAGATGTTGCATCCTTATATTCCATTGCTTGTGTTCAGTGGGAAGAAATACATTAACTAACTGCCATGTTTTAGAGGGAGAAATATTGACTGTAATCAATGTAGTGGTTAATGACTAGTTGTGACCATTCTGCTTCACTGAACACAGGTAGTGTAGAAAGACATGACATTTGCTGCCACATTCAGATTCTGAAGAAAAATGGCTGGCAGAAGATTAGCATACATTCACTGACCCAAACAGATTACCCAGAAGTGATTCCCCAAATATAATGTGACTTGATGGGTTGTGGCTGAATAAAATGCAAACTCAGCCACTATGAGATTTAAACTATACCCTATAGGTCAGTGTGATAGGTGAACCTGGTGATGTGTCATTCTCCTAAAGCTGGTACTAAAAGCAGATCAACTATGAGTCCTGTTAAGTTTTGTAAATGGAGTCAGATGTTGGAAGGGGACATTAGTTTATCCTTTGCTGATTTGGGATGGCCACCAGCAATTCTAATCTTTGCCTTTCCTCTTCATGACCTGTTTTCTTTGTTACCTTCTAGGAGGAGGCTTTGTGGTAGCAAAGCAGAACATCCAGATTCAGTCATAGTTTCATTCCAGAAGTAAAATAACAGAGCAATAAAATAAACAATACAAAACAACACAATGAGAATACATTAATATGATAACCAAAAAGATGGATGACTGGAGAATAAAAAGAGGCGGGGGGGGGTGTTTATCATCAATCCAGCAGCCACTCCAGCATAGAATTCCTGTATTTGTTCTCCATGCCAACTGGCAGAATCAGATCTTCAGGCTCTTGAAGAAGGATAGGAGGGTAGGGGGTGGTATATAGTGGGTAGGATGTTCAAAGGGCGGTGCTGCAGCAGAGAAGGCTCTTCTGAATTCTGATAGTTGGAGTTCTTTGACTGATGGGATCCAACATACGCCCTATCTACCAGCACAAGTAGGACAGGCTTATCTTAGCAAGGCAAGGTGGTTCATCAGGTAGCCTGGACCTATGCCATTAAGGGCTTTAAAGGTCATAACCAACATCTTGACCTGCATTTGGAAGCAGAGTGGTATCTAGTGAAGTTCATGGAACAGGGGTTTAATATGAGCCACCCAAGGGGCCCCAAAGACTGCTCTCACTGCTGCACTTTGCACCAGCTGAAGCTTCTGAATGGTTTTCAAGGGTACCCCCATGTAAAGCAATAGTCCAGATGAGAAATGACCAGGGCCTGAGTAACTGAGCACAGGGAGTCATGATCCAGGAAAGGTCACAGCTGGTGCACATACCAGAGCTGTGCAAAAGCTCTCCTACCACCTCATTCAGGTAATACAATATGTTAAGTTCATTTGCATTATGATTTAACATAATGCATGAATGTTTTTATACTTTAAAACAATTTGAAGCATTTCACTCCTATAATGTATATGTTGTAGATGTTTTCTGGCATTTTTAGGATGAAATAAATGTATAATTAAAAATTCAAAAGGGGACCTAGAAACAAGACCTAACTGTCTTAGATTTCAGTTGCTCAAAATTGTTATTCTAAAGCTAAAAGAATACAGTGCTTAATGAAATATTGAGATCTATAGGTCAGAGTAAACTTCCCTTTCATTCTTTTTCAAAGAGAAAATCTACTTTCAGTTCCAGAACTAAAACAAGCAATCTCTCTTTCTGTCATGCAACAATGCTGACCTCTGCTGAGCATTTACTATATAGAGTCAAATTTATCAGTCTACATTTTTTTCCTAAAATGGAAAATTAAAATTACAATGGCAAATTCTTCTTGAAGTTGCTCTTTGCACTCAACAAGACTCAGAAATTACTATAAACAACAATAAATGAAGATACCTTATCAATTTTGATCAGAGTTAACCAATGAAGAATCATATTTTGAACTGTGATTTCCCTGGTGCTCTTTGAACTTGTTTGTTTTTTTGCAGATGTTTCATTACCAAACTAGGTAACATCATCAGTGCTAGAAGGGAGCAGGGATTGCTCTCATTTTATATAGTAGTGGCTTGCCCTATCAGTATTGGTGGGATTGTTTATAGTGGTTCCTTGATTAGGGTATTTTTTACTGTTTATCTGAGTTGGTATTTAAGTAATTTAAGGTATTTAAGGAAGTATTATTTACTTCTTGATTGTTGTCTAGTGTTGTTCTTGGTGTTAATTCCTGATCATCTGGGTGTTGACTGCTGGTGATGAGTTGTTGTGGTCTTCTTGTTTCTGTTTTGGCTTTTTGATTGTCTCTTTTGAATGATATGTAGATGTTGTTTATCGCTATTCTAAGTGTTATTAAAGGAAAGAACCACATAGACCACATTGCAGTAATCCAACAGGAACTGACTAAGATGTGAGTGAATGACAGCAGAGCCTTCCAGTCCAGGAATGGCACAACTGGTGCTCAAGATGAATCCACACGAAGGGCCCAAAGCCAAGTCACTTGCTCTTTGAGCAGCAATTATCAGTACAGGGGAGCTCCAAATTGTGCACCAATTTTGTCTGAGGGAGTCTTAACCTGCCTCCAGAAGCGGTGAATGCTCCAACACTGAAGTTTTTAAGAAGAAACTGGACAGCCATTTGTCCAAAATGGTATAGGGTTACCTGCCTGAGCGGGGGTTGGACTTGATGACCTCCAAGGTCCTTTCCAACTTTACTACTACTACTACTACTACTACTACTACTACTACTACTACTACTACTACTACTATTATTATCATTATTATTATTATTATTATTATTATTATTATTATTATTATTATTATTATTATTAAAGAGTTAAGAGGAAAATGCACCAGATCTAGGGGGCTCAAAACCTCTGAGTCTTGCCAAGATTGAACTGCAGCCTATTCTCCCTCTTCAGGCCCTAACAGCCTCCAGACACCGAATAAGAACTTTGACAGTTGTCACCTGGACAGACAGGAAGTGCATACTATACTATAAATCTTTCGTAACAAGTTTCAATATAATTCTTATAAAACCAATTATAATCTGAGTTCAATTAATTTTAAATGGTAACCGCCTATATATGTTCCTCACTTTCATAGTACACAAATTGCATTATTTATCCCATAATAGATATTAGGGTTTGTTTAGCAATCATCATTATGGTTAATTAGTATGGTATCTAACCTATGTCACAGTGGTGTTAATAAACAAAACGGTGGAAACATTTTTAACAAAGCCTAGCTGGTTATGGATGATCTTCAGAATCTTAGGATCTGCTTGATTTGGATCTGCTTAGAACTTGGATGTTACACCTCAAGAAAATCTCAGGCCTACAGTTAGCTTGAGAAATAAAAATAAAAATATCAGAAGAACACAATAACCAACTGCTTCTATCCTACTGCCAAGAAAATAATATGAAATCACTAGAAGCTGAGCTTGCATGCAATGTTGAAATAACAAATATATGACCATGGGCTATAACCAATCTTTATGTGTTGACTCATGCTCATTTATCACTGGGATTTGTCTCTTTCCTTTCCCTTTTGCAAGCCAAGTAACATTTGCACAGGGAAGTTAGCCAAGGAGAAAGGAGTACTCTTAACACTTTCCAGAGGGGAGGGAGTAGTAGTTTGGAAGGAATTTCTAAGTAGAATATTTGTGATAAGAGAATGATTAAGACATATTTTTTCTCAAGTTAAGATAATATCCCTGGATTTTTTTTAAAACAAAACAAAATAACCAACCAATCGCACAGATAAAATATAAAAATCACCCCAAAGTAATGGACAAGTGACTGAATAGCTTTAGCCCAATGAAACATTACTAATAGTGTTTTGACATGAGTCAATATTGCATTTTTTGTTTCTCAGACAAATGCCAGCCTGTTCCAATGTCATATTTCCTAAAGAAGACAGGTTGTGTTCATACAATATATATTTTAGCGCAATGTTTTGTGTAATCAAGCCATGTTAATGATAATGTCATATGAACCTAGAAAAAAAATTAGTTGAGTGATTTCACTATTATCATCTAAGTCAGTGGTTCTCAACCTGTGGGTCGGGACCCCATTTGGGGTCGATCGACCATTTCACGGGGGTCGCCAAGCAAGGCTGTCCGCCATATTTTTTGTCCGCCATTTTTTTTGTCCACCATTTTTTCCCCTTTTCCGGCGGGTGCCTTACCTCCCTTGGGCTGGGCCAGCTGGTGGTCGGCCTGCTCCATCTCTGCTGCTTGCCAGCTACGCCTCGGCCGGCGCAGGGGGCGGAACCACGCATACACGGCGCTCCCGGGCAGGGAAAGTCCTCGACTTACGACCGGTTGGGTAGTCCTCGACTTACGACCGGTTTAGTCCTCGACTTACGACCGGTTTAGTCCTCGACTTACGACCGGTTTAGTCCTCGACTTACGACCGGTTTAGTCCTCGACTTACGACCAGTTGGGGTCGCGGCATTAAAAAGGTTGAGAACCACTGATCTAAGTGTAAATCTACCAAATAGGTAACAATTTGTTAAGTAGCATTAAGAGCTTTCAAATACACAAACACTTTTCCTCTAAAAAGGAAGAATGGTATTTATCAAGAAATAAAACAGTTCATTACCATGACATATTTAAGTATCATCAGGGACATAATTCTTCACTTTGCAGCATTACCTTTTATCTCATCATTCACCAAGGTGCTCTGTCCAAAACACTTCTAATCTAAATCAAGCTGGCCTACCCAATTTTGCTCAAGTGTAGTTCTCATCTACAACCAGGGTCTACTTGGGTACTCCCAAAGTCTTAATTAGACTAGGGGCCAGGAAGATGAAGAATAATCTATATCTGGGACCAAGTACTATAATCAGAATTGCATTCTTACAATCCTTTCAAAAGTGCTTTAAATTTTTATTTGACTGTTAATTCTGTTCAGTTAGTCACAACCATGTGCAATGCACATTGCCATTTTACTAACTGGCTAAGATTGGCCTGGCTTAACAATACATTTCTACCAATGCATAGATACTTTTCTGAACCCTATCACAGTAACTTACATGTAGTTTCATTGCAATTTCTGAGTTGTATTTTGGAGTAGTTAACCTTTAGACTGAATTGCATATCTAGATGTTAATATTCTTAATGATTAAAACTTCTGCTTAACTCATTGTAAATAGTCACAGGTATTTTATTCCGAACTCATATAATGCTGGTGTGCTGTGCAGTCAATCATGAGGGGCATTCCTGCAAGGCATTGTGTGACATTCCTGCACATAATCTGTCATAAAATCTGCATGGAGGGAATTCTGTATACAAGTCTAATGTATCTTCACTAAAGCATTTTTTTTTCAGAAGGGGAAAATGGTATAGAGAGAATTTATTTCTGCAATTTAATTATCTCTCATGAATCTGCATAATATTCTAACAAATAAGTAGTAATGATGCATTCACTGGTAACCTGCATCATCCTACTCTGAAATGCAATTTCATGAAAATTAATAATATTTTCATTCAAAATACATGCTCACAGACTAGATCAAAATTTGCATAAACAATTCACTTTGTGCTCTGTTTAGAGTTGACTTTAGGCCAACCCTTGAAAGCAGTCCTTGAAATATAAAGCTTATGGCTGTTCAAACCATTTGAATCTCAACTATTTAGCTCAAATCTTGTTGCCCAAATAAAGAATAAGGATAAAGAAGAAAATCTTGGGCAGATGCAGTTGCCAATCCTGTTTTCAGATTAACCAGATATTGACAAAGTACAAAGGTTGTAAGCGTGAAAGAAAAAACAAACAAAATAACCTCAACTGCCATTAAATCACTGAAGAGTCTTTGATAATATCTAAATTATCTAACAGCTTTATACTTCTTCACTGATTCCTTATATATACTATAATTACCTTTAAGGTTAAAGTATATATGATTTGTGAATAAAATTATAATAGCCTTATGAGGAATAAACATTTAAACTATACAATGTTTTTTACATTAAAGAAAGTGCTGTCTTTTAAATTACTGTAAGATTGCATAGTTATTTAAGTTCACCCACAGCAAAACAAGGTAAGAATATAAGAAAACCTGGCTTACATAAGGGCATTCGCTTCAGGGATAGAAGTTAATTATCTACTAAAATGTGGATGGAATTTTCCTTAACATTACAGAGAAGTCTGAATACTTTGCAATTTTTGTTCTGGTTTCAACAGTATTAAAAAGCACAGGACAAATTCCATTGAACAGTAGCTGGTTTGCTTTCTGTAGCTTGATTTAGGCAATGCTAGCTATTTCTTCAACCTGGAAAGTAGATTGTGAATAAATATGACATACTTTTGCATCATAGAATATTCCCCCTGTAATCACCAATTA
This sequence comes from Protobothrops mucrosquamatus, assembly GCF_001527695.2. Taxonomy (NCBI): domain Eukaryota; kingdom Metazoa; phylum Chordata; class Lepidosauria; order Squamata; family Viperidae; genus Protobothrops; species Protobothrops mucrosquamatus. Next base: position 230,064 of record NW_015387977.1, on the reverse strand, counting down.
ATTGAAATGGATCAATTTTCACACTGTTCATGTGCTTATTATTTTTGTAATCCTTTTCCCTCTGTTTGCTTATAAGCATCAATTTAATCCACAGAACTGTTACGTGAAAAACTTTGATTTACAAAGAATTATTTTAATCTGTTCCTGAGATTAAAAAACCCTTTAATTTAAATTCAAATATCCTGACTTTCAGTGCTTCCTTGGTAAAGTCTTTTTTCTCCATTCACCCTATTTTTTTTACAGAATTGTAAAGGGTATCTTGATACTGGTTTTGAAGTATCATATTTGATCTTCTTACAAGTAGTTCTTACATGTTCCTCTACCAGTTCTTTCTTACTAGGAGTAGGGAGATTAAGGAGGGGAAGAAAAAAAATCACTTTATATTTTGAAAGACTGCTTATGACATGAAAGATTATACTTAACATGGCAAATGTTCAATTAAGTTAATGAAACTGAGACATTTTGAGCATATTCATTTATTAGACTTAATGCACGGTCAGCCAGATGTTTATAGGATAAGCTAAACAAGAGAACTGAAGATGTACAGTCAGGTAAGATAATGTCTGCAGGAAAACAACCAAGCTCAGAGAGCACTAAGGACTCAACATAAGCTAAACATTCCTAGTTCCTTTAAATTCATAAAATGTGGTTTCTAGTCCCTCAAGCACTGTCATTACCCTTCTTCGAACTTTTTCCAGATTACTGAATTCTTGAACTATGGACTCAATATTAAAGATGTGTTGCCAATGCCAAATAAAGAACAGCGATTCCTCTGTTTGGAAATCATATGTCTCTTCATTCAGACTAATATTATCATATTAAATTGTTATCAGTCTCTTGTCAAGGCAAGCACACACATCTAATGTTCCTACTGCTTTCTTAGATTCTTTCACGTCTAAGAAAAGACTATTTTTTTCTGGTTTTTAGCCCAGCAACTTGGTCATTATTCAAACTGTCTCTGTGTTTTTTGTAGCCACACTGCTGATTCATATCCAGTTTCTAATAATATATTAATTTATATAATAATATAAATTCATATAAAAACTTTTACAGAAGTACTTTTGCTATACTAGTTATCTCCTGCTCTAAATCTATTTATTTGATGCATTTCCTAAATTGAAATCTTGCCTTAATCTTTATTAAACATTATATTGTCCATTGCTTCTGTCAAACACAATCATTTTGAATTTGATTTTCATGTTGTAGAATATTAGTTATCCTATCCCAGACATGCACAAAACATTTCATAGATGGTGGCAGGTGGTAGCAGCATGAGAATTTGTTGAAGGTGGCCAAAATAATCTAGGGCAGTGGTTCTCAACCTTTTTAATGCCGCGACCCCCAACCGGTTGTAAGTCGAGGACTAAACTGGTCGTAAGTTGAGGACTAAACCGGTCGTAAGTCGAGGACTACCCAACCGGTCGTAAGTTGAGGACTTTCCCTGTCCGGGAGCACCGCGTATGCGTGGTTCCGCCCCCTGCGCCGGCCGAGGCGTAGCTGGCAAGCGGCAGAGACGGAGCAGGCCGACCACCAGCTGGCCCAGCCCAAGGGAGGTAAGGCACCCGCCGGAAAAGGGGAAAAAAATGGCGGACAGCCTTACTTGGCGACCCCCGTGAAATGGTCGATCGACCCCAAATGGGGTCGCGACCCATAGGTTGAGAACAGCTGATCTAGGGGGTGCAGCTGTGACTAGCAGTAGGGGCAGCTTTTTTTACATTGGGCAAATAGCAATCTTAGGAGAAATAGAAGGAATAGGACTCAAGGGTAATGGTTACATTCTCTTTTAATTTAATTTAATTTAATTTAATAATTTAATTTATATACCGCCCTTCTCCCGTAGGACTCAGGGCGGTGCACAGCATATTAAAACAGACAAACAAAATACATCAAAGAACAAAAAACCCCCATAAAACCAAATTAAAAGCCAAATATTCGAAGCTGTGTGTCAATTAAAATTTTCTTAAAATCATCCCTACCTAA
>NW_015387977.1:173278-227292 GCF_001527695.2 Protobothrops mucrosquamatus | reverse complement strand
GTTTTCTGGATTACAGACCGAGCAGAAGGTAAAATTCTGCAAACAGTGTTGTCTTGAAAAGTCTGAAAGCTGCAACTGATGCAAAGTAAACTAAGAATGACACTAAATAATCCGCATTGGATGCCTTAATGTATTATTACAGTTAAAGGAAGAGGGAAGCTCTTTTCAAAATTCTCCATCTCCTTTTAAGAGACATATTTTATGAGATGGGAGAGAAGCCCTTCAGTTCCGTTTCCAGCTACAGACCACAGCGCCTCAGGTTTTGAATCTGACAAAATGTACAGGGCATTAAGAAAATCTGCAAAACTCCTCTCTTCCGCCAAGTATTTATTATATGATGTTACCACTTAGGTTTTGTATGAAGTTAATCGCAGTTTTTCACTTTCAGATATTTTTTTACTTTTGTTGTCCCTGGATCCTCGCAAGAGCAGAAAGCTCTCCGAGTAGGCTGCACGCAAAGATTTGGAATCGATTAACTAAAAGTGCAACTGAAAAGATATAAAATAGGACGCTACAGCAATAGCATCTCTTTTTTCTTTCTCTATGCACCAAGCACGGATCTCCCAAAGAACCGCAGCTTCGTGACAATCGTCCTAAGGCCAGGCTCCCCCCCCCCCTTTCACCCTGCACCCCACTTTCCCCAGTGCCACGTTCCAGGCGATTAGCGTTCCCGGCGGCTATCGACAACGCCCAGCCGAACTTCAACGTCCTCGACGTTTCTTCCATTCGCCAATGAGGTTTTGATCGGCTTTTCCATCTCTGTCTCGCGATTGGTCGAACCTGGCTGCCAATCTCGTGTCGTCAGAGGGCTTGGTTCACGTGGCCGCCGGGTCAGTCTAACCCGCGGGGCGGAGCTGCTTCAGGTTAGTATTGTCATCCTCACCCTCGTGTCGGCCCCGCCCAGCTCTTGGCTCCTGCGCTCCCAGACAGCATTACCTGACAGGAGGAGACATGGCTCCACGTAGGAGCCCCAAAAGCGGCAGTCCCGGCCCCGGACCCCGGAGAGGTCAGTAACTGCCGGTTCGCTGGGCCTCAAGAGCAGCTGGATCGGACGCGGGTGGGGATGGAGGGGGGGGGGGCTAAGAGACGCGTCTCTCATTTTAATTCTTTCTGCTGCTGGAAACGTGATGGTTTCCCCGAGCCGAGGCTGCTTGGGGTTCCCATCTGATCGCCGCTTTAGGAAGCCGCAGAAGGTCGGGCTTTTGCTCGCGCCACGATTTCGAAATTGGCGCTTTGGGGTTCTTTTCCACCCTCCTCTCCCCAAATGGGCTGAATTTGCTTCTCTGCCCAAGGGGGAAATGGTGTTTTCAGATCTGGAGTGGGACAGGACCTAGAATTACAGAAGGAAAGTAGAATGGGCTCTAGGATTTCATTTCCTGCAGTGTTTTAGCTACAGATTTTCAAAGGGCTCCCTACCTTTCTACTTTGACCTCCTCCCTAAATGCACACAAAAGAGAGACAACACTAGGAGGAGCTTCACGTCATTTCTTCCTTCGGGATGTACTCAGGTCACACCTGTGTTGGGAGGTTTCAAGGGAAGGTTGTGCAATGATGAGTTTTATCTGGTCACCAAATCTTTTAAATTGCACATAAGGGAACTTATTTTCAAACAGATTTGTGTAGATTTCTGTTGCAAGAGTACACTGATATTCACATTTAAAGATTAAAAACATGCTATGGCAGTTCTACTGGCTGATCTTGTCTGTAGTTGGAAACCAAGCCAGGCTGGACCTGTTTAGGATTTGCATGGAGAAAAAAAGGGAAATCGGAGGCTATAAACAGGAGGGAAAGGTTGAAAAACATTCCCAAAGATTTAGTGATAACCTTCTGTATTGTTTACAAGAAAACCACAGGAATTAAGCTGATTACCCTAACCTTTAACGTGGTCTGGAAGAGCTGTTTTACATATTTGATGGAAGTTAATCCAATAATGAATATTAAGTATTGTATACTACTGTTATGTATCAACTTTTTCTTTCTCACTATACTTTTTTTTTACTGAGCCATTAGTGGTTTCTTTAAACCACCATTTTATTTAAATTGTAGTTGAGACCAAGGGAGCTTTAAATGAGGTATTTTTGCCCTTCAAAAGAATACTCTGCATTATGCTCAAAATGTAACTTACTGGGTTGCTTCAGTTGGATCTTTAGAATATAGTTTAATACTGTTACAATTATCTTAGCAGCCTTCCTGACTTTCTAGTTTTTTTGAACAATGTGCATGAGGTGTTCAGAAACTTTGTTTCCATTTTTCAATCAAAGCTTGTTATACTTTTTGTACCTGGACAAACTAAGACAAATGAAACAAACCGATTTAAAACTATTATGAAATTAGAATAATAGAATTTTAAATAGCACAAAACATTTGTTCTTTTATATCTTTTTAGCTTCTACTCCCAACTTCATAAATGCATTGCCCTAGGTGAAACTTACTAAACATCAGCCCCAATGTGGAGCAAGTCTTTTACTTTTCATTGATTCACGGTAAACTATTGGTTAAACAATTTATGTGATACAAGTAAAATCAAGTTAATTTTGTTAGCCTTATATAAGATAACAAGCTAAATCAGTGTCATACTGTGTTAAAGTAATTAGTATATACAGTTCCCTGTGAGAATTTGTAATATACTGTTTGGTGAAATATTATATTTTTGATTTGTGCTAAAATATAGTTTTCAGTGTGGTTTTACTCATTTATTTTTCATATCTATATGGCTACCCATTTCACAAGAAAGTGATTCTGAATGGTGTACAATTCATAATTAAAAATAACTATGGAAAATACAAAATGAGAGGGTGATATTTTTAAAAGTGAAATTATGAGAATTATATATTTTTTACATTATAAAATGAGAAGGGATAGTTACCTGAACAATAAGTAAAATTTCTGAGGATTTCTGGATTACAATCTAACGTACATGATTTTTTGTTGAATCATTTAGGAAAACCTGGCTACTAAAAAGGAGAGATTTTACCAAAGATTTTTTCTAATCATAGTTCTGTGAAGTTGGTTTATAAAAAGAAATCTAGTTCTTTTAGATAATGATTAAATGAAATGCTATTAGAGAAAGTAACAATAGTTGGAGGGTTGTAAAAAGGAATTAACAAAAAAAATGAAAATAAGGCACAGGTTTAAGAATGGTATGGGACACAAGTAAAGCTTTTATCAGAAGTTTTCTATCAACATACTATTGAATATTGAATTCAAAAAGAAACATGAGAAAATCTCATGTAATATTTTGGATGAGATGAAATGAAAGAGAGGATGTGTTTCTCACCAAATTAAACCTAAACAGCAATGGCTATTGATACTAGCAGTAAGAGAAATGAAGAAAAGAAGAGCTAAAAAATTGAATTTGCAAATAAACCAAAGAAACGACTGTCATGTAAATTTAAAAAAAGAAAAAGAAAAAATGATATTGAAATTTCAAGAGGTAGATACTGTATTAATGGATAATAGCGTTTCACTAATATTATTTTAATTAACTAAAGGGAATATTCATTTGAAAAAATAGATGAATATTTTTAAAAAAACAAAATCTATTAAGGATTACATAGAAATGAAGCCTATAAATGGACCTATAACAGTGAGGGAAGCTTCTAAAGTTATAAAAAATATTAAACCAGGAAAAGACATAAGACAAAATAACAGAATTGTGGGAGTAAAGAAATTTAAAAGGGGGACTTCCGGTCCTGCACGGTAGCGACTGGTCACGGGCTTGTGCACCACCACACCCCCGCGGCTAACTTTCGTCCTGTCTGGAGATCCTAATGGGTCCAAGCCACACCGGAGAGGTGGCGAAGAAAAAAGAGTGCCCCGGTGACTCTGGAATGATGGAGGTCGTTCCGTTCGTCTTGGGGAAAGCCTTCTAACCCTACAGGAGAAAGGCTGTATTTCACCAATCAGCCCAAGCTACTTGCAACTGGGGTCCAAAAGAACTAATCAGCACTATAGTAAACAGTGTGCTTGAAACTGGGTGAGGAATCTGATTTTCCCTTTTCTATCCTACACTTAATTTCCTGGAAAAGATCCCCAGACAGCAAAATACTTCCGAAAATGAAGGAGGGGGGCTTCTTCCCCATCCTTATACTAACGGAAGCGGCGAATTAAAATTTCTATGGAGGATCAAAATATATGGTAGTGAAATACATTTATAAACTTGAAAGCTAAAATTTAACTTTGGACAAGTTCCAGATTGTTGAATGGTTAAGACTCTCATTTTAAAGACCATTGTTCATATTGAAAACTAAATAGATGCTGACACCTAGTGGTGGATGAAGGTTTTGACAGCTATGATTTCCATAGAGAACTTGCCAAAACCTGGGAAAAGCTAATCTGTGTTTGTGACCTTCAAAGCTTTAATAATAAAGAACAGCTGTGACAAAAAAGACAACAATCTGGGCTGCAGACAAAGAGAAAATTACAAACTTTAGAAAAAAACTTTTTTGAATTCTTTGTATTACAAATATCTATTTAACCGGGACTCTAAAACTATTTGCAGATAAGAAGGAAAACTTCAACTTTTGGCTATCATGGATGAGAGACATGTAGACAGAACACACCAAGAAAATATAAATACCTCTCAGGAGAAGATATATAGTATACTGCAATTAATTCAAATAACAGAGTTCAAATCACAAAGAAATCCAAAATAACTTTGAAAATACAAATCAATCTATCTCTAAGTTAACTTTACAACAAAAAAAACTTCCAGGAAACAAGAACAGAGGAGCAGACAAAACAAATAAGTGGACATAAAATTGAAAGTAGAAACTCAAAGACGGAACTTAACAAAGCAAGAAAACATAATTTAATCCTAGTGGGGAAAAATTTACAAGAAATGGAAAAAAAACAACTCATAGTTCTGGTCTTTTTAAAGTCAATGTTATGTCCTGTGGCTTTAAGGTGTTGGACCAGGGAAGAAGTTGGTTCCTCTTTTCTGACTGAGTTCTTGTGTTCTTCAATGCGTGCATTTATTCTTCTGTTGGTTTGTCCGATGTATGTGGTGGGGCAGGTGGTGCATGGGATTTCACCACCTGCCCCACCACAGAAACAGCTGCGATCACACACCACTCTTAGAAGCACGAAGCTGAAGACACCAGCCTGAAGATGACGAATGTGACTTCGTCGAAACGTCGCCAAGGTACTTTTAATTCTACGCGGGAGAAAACCCGAATAACTAAAGACCTATATATATATATATATATATATATATATGTGTGTGTGTGTGTGTGTGTGTGTGTGTGTGTGTGTGTGTGTATGAATGTATGTATAAAACCTCAATTCAATTAATAATGTAAAGAATAAAGATGTAAAAGACATAAAAATAGAAATGCAGTATATGACAGAAGAAAGAAGCCCCCCAATGCCTACTATGTAATTGAAATGGCTCTTTGACTTTTCCTTTAGAGACAGTTCTAAGAAATACTTGCATATTCTTATTTTTAAATATTAGAATTATAAACAGTGCTGCATCTTAAACATGATTTGTTGGATTCTTCATTGTAGATTTTTTATTCATTGAAGTTTTCCTTACATCAAGGTGATTGTTTCCCGATGAACATCATAAACTGGTAAAGTGTGATAAGAATGGAGTATGAGCACTTTATTTTATAACCACATTTGTAGACTGACTTGTTGCATGAAAAGCTTTTAATTTTGTTTTAAATTTTTTTAAAAAAACCTAGGGCTGGAAAATCCTTCAGATCCACAAATGTCAGTATTGAAATTTGAAGTTTTAGCTGTGGAAAAGTTGAATAACTTTATGAAGAGAGCTGTGTTATGTCAAATCAGATCATTGGTTTATCTATTGACAGCAGCTCTCAAGAGCTTCATGTGTAAATCTTACCTTTGCTAATTTTAACTGCAAGTGACATTGTTAAAATGTTATTGAGTCTACTATTTTATTATTACATTTTTAGATTTCCAATCAACTTTGTTCTAAACTCATGATAGCAAATTATATTTGATTTTTCAGCCTGAAGAGAATAACAGAATCATTGTGTGGTCTCTTCATTTTAAAGCTATCTTATAATAGTTGTATTATGAACTTGTTCATTTATATTGCTTGGATTGTTAAGCATCTAATTAATTTTTAAAATGCTTCTAGCTTCTAATTTAAAAACTACTAAAGAGTGGTGTGATTGTAGAATGGCCATTTTCTCTGAATACAAAAAAAATCTAACAATATAGTTTTGCTCTAAAAAGTATTCATTTTGGTAATAATTCTGTGATGTGCTGATTAAATTCATATTTAAGGTCTGAAAGTATCACAACAGAGACCTTATTTGTAGATCTTCTCCATATTTAAAAAAATCTTAAATGTGTGTTCCTCATAAGAACTTCACTCTAGTAAGGTTTACAATTTCTTCATTTAGGTGATGGGTGAATGCTTTAGTGATATCCATTCATGAAGCATGTTGCATCTTCAGTATATGCACAAGCTTTTTTCTTGTCATATTAATAGGTCACTATGATATATTAGGCACTTTAATCTGGTTGGACAGACTTTATGTTGGGCAAAAGTCAAAGCCAAAAGCTGCTTGTGAAACATTTTCTCTCTCTTAAACATGTATTTGGAAATAAGTGACCAGGCAGGATTTCTATCCTACAGCTATTTGGAATTTAGGTTATTACCTTGAAATTGCAATAGTGGAAAAGTAATTAAAATTGTGATAGTGATAAAATATGATTAACTACTTTTCTATTTTACAAGTCACAACATTGTTAATATTGTTTATTTTTTCAAGTGTGATAGAGATATAAATCATTATTGGGAATATTCAGCCACACAGATGATACAAACAAGAATTAAAGCATAAATTATTAAGATTTGAGATTAACCTTTCTCTTTCTTACTTCTCCCATTGATTAGCAGCCACCCTCCACTCAGTTATCTGAGTTGTGACCAATGTCCAATTAAAACAGGATACCAAATGGTTCATAAATCACAGGAACCTCATAGATCAGTGTTTCTCAACCTTGAAAATTTTAAGGCATGTGGACTTCAACTCCCAGAATTCCACAGCCAGCATTGCTGGCTGTGGAATTCTAGGAGTTGAAGTCCACATGCCTTAAAATTGTCAAGGTTGAGAAACACTGTCATAGATTCTCTTTTCATACAGAGAACACCATAGACAGTGTGTTGCATTTTATGGTAATTGTTCAAATATAATTTTATTTTTATCCCATCTTTATTACTTTTTAATAAAGAACTCAAGGCAGCAAACATACATAATACTCCTCCTCCTAATTTCCCCACATCAACAGCCCTGTGAGTGAGCTGGGCTGAAAGTAACTAGCCCACAGTTACTCACCTGGCTTTGATGCCTAAGGTGAGACTAGGACCCACAGTCTCCTGGTTTCTAGGGTTGCACCTTAACCACTACACCAAACTGGTTTTACCACACATTGTAACCTAATGCATTGTTTAGGTAGATCATTCCTCACCACTCCTCAAACAAAGATTTTGATCACAGAATTTTCAGCACAGAGGATTGTGGGGGGGGGGGAATAAAATTGAAGCAAATTAGTATTAAGATTATGTCAGCAACTCAGATTGGAGTTATTTATCAAATGGCTACTATTTAAAGATTATTAAACAACATTTTAAAAGGCTTTTTTTTAAAAAAATGTCGTTTTAGGATCCTTCAAACATCTATATTGGGACATATACTTTTAAAATATGTCAACTAGTTACAGGAAAGAATTTAAGTGGATAGGTTTGCTGTGTTAATTAGAGGTAGATCGTGAGTTCAAATAATGCAATACTTAGCCGATATTATAAATTGATACCAGATCATGTTTAGTATAAACCAAAATTCAGTTAATGCAAGATACTGTTAAGGATTCTGCTTGTGTAGTTGCAGTTGTGGTTTACATCCTGTTAATATTCATGTGTTCAAAATGGAGAAAAGGAAGATTCTGTCAGAAAAAAAGAATACAAGTTTTAAAAAAGAAGATGCTCATTTTTAGTGCAACAATTTGATAAATTCAATGACATGAGTGTAATCATAGCAATGTTAAAATAGGATGAGATGTTGGAATGCCTGCATCTGGGGTGCACAGCATTACAAAACATGTAGGGGAATTTTTTTAAAAAGTAAAGTTGCATCAGCTTTTTGTGGTTTGCAAACAGATACAAGCAGATTGAGAGACAATAAAGTTATCAGTATAAACTTACCTTTAGGAATAATATTTAGAATTCTTTTTTATTTTGCTTTCTATAACTTTATGATTTTGTTAATAAGTTTGCATTATTATTCTTTTTATTCTTTACTATAATATTTCATTAATATACATCTAAAATGTTATGTTTAACAATTTTCATTGTTTATTTCCAGCAAATTCGACCCCTGTTTTCCATAGAACTATAACTATGAATAATGCAAATTCAAGGTAGATAACCTAATGATTGCAATGAAAAAGACAAAATCCATGTTATATCTTTTCAAACATTTTTCAAAAAAAATATTAATTGATGCAAATGCTAAATTCTTTAGATAAACAAGGATGTGACCACAAAATTAAAGTGTTTGAATATTTACATATCATAAATGATGTTATAGAACCAGACAGTATACAGAAGAAAAACATAAAAAGAAAAAAATATACTTTTCTTGCTCCCATTTTGTAATATTTTTCTTAGACTGGGGTTTTAAAACTGTGTTTTACTTTCCCCAAAACTTGATGTGGCTCTTGACTAAGGGTTTTGGATTTTTTTTTTTTTAAACTAACAAGTTATGCAACTGGAAATTTTTGAAAATGCCTGGCCTAGACTACCATAGCTTCACATTTGCATTATCTTCCTTCATTGTTAATCTTTCACATTCTCATTATCTTCATTTTTAATCTTTCAAAGTTATTTTTTTTCTGTTCATCTTCTGGAAAGTCTTAACTGTGTTACGATATCAATATTTTGTTTCTGAAATTATTGTTTTAACTTTAGTTTTAATTTTACCAGATGATCCTGAACTTTTCCTATATTCCAAATCATGCATTTTATGTAAATCAATACTGATGGTAATAAAACTAATTTCTACACTGTTTTAATTCATTAATTTCTCAGCCCCTTACCCTTATTAACTGTTCTTGTTTAGTAACATAAAAAAGTTGCAAAAAATGAAAAGAATCATAGTTGGAGGTACTGAGTCATTCTTTCATTCTAAAGTCAATTTGTAATCTGTTTGTTTTACTGAAGTGATCAAGAAAAACAGCAGCAAATTAAGGCTAATGTGACCAATATACAGGGAATAATAATGGAAGTCCTTACTTATTAATCAGTTGTTCAGTGACTCTTTAAAGTTCCAACAGTGCTGAAAAAGGAGACAACTGGTCCTCAAAGTTGCATTGGTCATGTGATTGTGATTGAAATACTTTGCAATTGGTTTGCATTTACAACAGTTGTAATCTTCCACAGTCATGTGATCATAATTTACAATGTTCACAACTTCCAACAAGCAAAGTCAGTAAGGAAGTCGACAGTAAATCATAAGTTACAATTGCTTGATGTCACACTTAAACCGTGTTGACTTGCTTAATGACCTAATTGAAACTGACGTCGATGTGACCATATCACTTAGTGATGTAATTGTAGGTCGCTACTGTGATCAGTAAATCAGGCAGGACTACCTGTAATGTACATGGAACAAAATGATTGAAAGACTAAATGTCTATGGAGATTCTCAGTCATCCAGGTCATAGTTGTCCCAAAGATGCTTTTCCATGGGGCAACTGGACTTTCTTGTTTTTCCTTTGAAGATATTTCACTTTTCATCCAAGAAGCTTCAGAAGCTTCACAGCTGAAGAAGCTTCTTGGATGAGAAGCGAAACGTCTTCAAAGGAAAAACGAGAAAATCCAGTTGCCTCATGGAAAAGCATCTTTGGGACAGTTGAAAGAATAGTATTTAATAGTGATTTCTGTCTGTGTTTGTATATTCCTTGTCATGTTGATGATTATCAAAAATGCAACAAAAATCTTTCAATTTTAATCAGGAACTATTCTTCTGAAGTAGGGAAAAGTATGCTTTCACCTATATTCTGTTTCAAATTCAAGCAATATTTGTTAGTTCTTCCACGAACATACACTTTGGGAAATGTATTTGACATCTCCTTTTGCTTTTATGCATTTAGAAGTATAAATGCTTCTTTAAAAAACCAGATCAATTTAAATTTTAAAAATCCCCAAAGTTGGAATATTTATCTGATGATTTTATGTTTATCAAATTGTCCAGCAAATCATCATGATACTATTAAGTGGAGAAATTACATTTCTCCTTTGCAGTAATAGGGAATAGGATATTTGGAGATCAAAGCATCATGACTGACTAAACAAGAAACATTTCATCAAAGTAATATTTGCTTGCAAATAATGTAAAAACTGCAAAATAGTCCCTTATTTGGAAGAAATCTGGAAAAGCTGGATACTTGGACAATAATAAAGATGTGATATAAATAAAAAAATGAGTTATTTAGAGCTAATATGATTTTATTAAACTATGTTTTCTTCTGATACTGTACTGTATTACTTTAGAATGTTCGTTTTGTTTTTGGGAGTTTGCCCAAAATATCCCCTAGAACTGAGGACTTATAGTACTATATTCTGAAATAAGTTTCTGGGTTTATAGCTAAATATACAGTTGATGTCTGAGGACTTCAGTACTTTGTATCAAATGCATAAGCATTTTATTATTTGTTGTAACATTAAGAATTGTTACAAGTAGTCCTCACGTTACAACTATTCATTTAGTGACTATTCAAAGTTACAAAGGCACTGAAAAAGTGACATGACAATTTTTCACACTTACAACTGTTGCAGCATTCTCATGGTCACATGATCAAAATTTGGACAACTGGCATGTATTTATCACTGTTGCCGTGTCCTGGGATCATATGATCTCTTTTTGACTTTCTGCCAAGCAGTCAACAGGGAAGCAGGATTCACTTAACAACTGTGGCAAGAAAGGTTGTAAAATGGAACAAAACTCACATAATAGCTATCTTGCTTAGCAACAAAAATTTTGGGCTCAATTGTCATAGGTTGAGGACTACTTGAACTAACTTAGGTTGATAATAGTATTGAATCAACCAAAGTATATTCTGGGGATCAGTATAAAGGCCATCCATTGCTGAATCTTTCATTTTTGGGCTGTAATTCAACAGTCCAGATTCCATAGTTATGAAATAATCTTAATGTTATTTTAGGGAAAAAACAGGAGGGAGTGTTAGAAAGAAAGGGGAGAGGATTCTTACAGGAGCAGCCTGAAGATTGCTTAATATTGTAGTGTGGGCTCATTCTCTATTGCATTTCTCACTCAAAGTTTAGTTTATATATAGTAACTAACATGTATTTTAGCTTTCTGTCTTTCTTACTTCACAAATTGGTAACAAAGCAATCTCTAAATTTTAACATATTGTGAAATGTTATGGACATATTTTTGGATTTTTTGTAATGAAGGTTGTGCTTTAACTTATTACCAGTTGTGGTTCATTGCTGCCATTGAAGGAAATTTTATTTATTAAGAACAATATCATCTTATAATTAGACATGACGTTCTGTGAGTTGTTTGCAAGTTTAAAAACAAGTTACTTAAAAACAAAGACATGGGATGACTGAATAACAGCATCTGGTAAGAATGACTGTCTGATGCCCGGATTGGACAGAGAAACTTTGTTCCTGGACTTTTGTCTGAGTTTGTGTAGAAGATTTAATGTTCTTAGATTTTAGTTGCATGCGCATTTAAAAAAAAAAAAGATCTCTTCAATTTTGCTTTTCTGGTATGCTGATGTTTAGAAATTAAATGAGACAGAAAAAACCCATTACCCAGGATGCTTTGTTAGTAGGAGAGGGTAAACTTGATTACAGCCAGCACTGGGTTTCAATATGGGTACATAAAAGCATTTAGCTTGTGATGGCTGCACTAAAAATAGCTTTTGAGCAGAGTTTGCAGTCGGGTCTAATTTCGGGGTTTAGCTGAGTTGGCCATAAAGATCTTCCTTTGCTGCTGTCGCAAGGCTTATATGAGAGTGAATTTTGCTGTTTGTATCTTGGACACTGGTTTTATATTAAAGTGTACTTTATTCATGGAAAAAAGGATCTGATACCATGGCTGAATATTCAGGTATGTCTCTGATAGCTTGGAATATTGAATGTATTTATGACTTTCAAATTGAGCAACAAAATTTAAAATACTGTTAGCTAAAAAGTAAATGGCATTTTTAAGTTTAAAAATTTGAAATGTTATCTCATTTATTGTACGTTCCATTACACAAGATACTTGATTTTAGAATTCTTTAAATAAGTGATTGAACATAGATCGTTTTAATAGCAAAATACAATATTGTAAAAATACAGCAGGATTAATATCATACAATTAAAACAATTAAAATATATTTCTTGACATGTTAATGCATAATCATACTGCCATAGACAAGTGGTGGATGACAGCAAAGGCATACCAGTTTTGGAAATTGACCTACTTTCTGATTACTGGCAGCATCTGTGTGAAAGATAGTAACTTTTATTTAGCTCTGAAAAATTAGTTTAAATCGTAAAGTTTTTAATGAGCACTTTTGGCTTTGTTAAATATCATTTTATAAATTTGAAAGGCAGGGTAAAAAATGAGATTTTCATGTGATTTCTAAGAGAAGACCAAACAGAAACTAGTCCTCTCGTAAATGTTTGAAGGCTTAAGAGATTTGCACGCCCATAGCAGCAATGGTTTCACTGTTCTAAAAATAAATATAAAATTGTGATATCTTTAGAAATACTAAATAGTTTGGTTCAAAAAATATTATGTGAAAATGTTTTCATTTATATGAACCCAATCATATTTTACATAGATATTTATATTCAAGGTACACCAGTTCTCTCTCTCTTTCTCTCTTTTCTCTTTCTCCTCTTCAGTGTTTTCTATGAACATTTATAATATTGAATACTTTATGATACTGTGAATAATAAAGATAGGGGACATTATAAAACTGCAGTTTTCCAGTAGATTTTAAACTGATTGAAAAGATAAGAAATATAAACATATGTTTAGAAATACTATATACTGGATTATATGTGTGTGACCTAAAAAAAGGAAACTCGATGCACTCGACTAGGAGTAAGCATAATTTAAATTTAAATTAGTTGGTGCAAGTCTTGTATGCACATGCATTATATGAGTTAATAGGAGGAAAATATCATTAATGGTATTTGCTAGAAAGAACAAACAAATGGTATTTTTAAGCAGTAGGTGAAACAATGGAAGTAGAAAGAAAATAGAAAAGAAAATAGGCAGAAAAAACAATGTATATTTATTTGTTATTTATTTTTCTTGTTTATATTGCCGGTAACATTACTCTCAATGAAGAAAAAACACTTCCTCTCAGATCTAAAGTATAGCATTAAAGTTAAATAAATATAAATGAAGCAATTAATTTTTGAACAAGTGGGTTTTTAGAATTTTGTATTGACATGGCCCATGGCTAATTTCTCATATATTTTAAGTGTTGATATTGTGTTTCTGATAAATAAAAGTGGATCTGAAAACACTCCAATGAATTTTATCTTGTCGCAAAGGAGTGAATTTGCATGTCGAAATTAATGCAAAAATTGATCTTTTCTGTGTAATTAAATTAAAACAAATTTAATTCAGAAAACTCAAGTAGCAGATGTTAGAACTAGATTTCTTCCTTATCAATATCGATTGCAATTGGCCCTGGAAAAAGAGGAATCACTAGAACACCATGCTTCCAATCCCCTAAGCTACTCAAAAATAGTACAGTGATTAATGGTATGAAAGACTGCTGAAAAATCAAAAAGAGCCAGAAGTGGAATGCACTCTCCCTATCTTGAGCCTATCATGTCATCACAAAGTGCAGCCAATGCTATCTCAGCCTTATATCCTGGTTAGAAGCCAGACCTAAAGAGATACAGAAAATCCATTGCCTTCATGGTCCTTTGAGATTGTAGCCTAATCACCTTGAAAAGAGAAGGTTGCAAACTAAATGAAAATTATCCAGCTCTGTTAGACTGATGGTTTCTTGAAAAGGGGGTAGACCCCGTCACCTTCATATCTAATAAAACCATCCCCTTTCTCAAGGATATATTCAGTACTTGGATCAGATCACATGTCAACTCCTGGGAGGTCTTGACCAACAAGGGAAGGACATGGATTCAAAATACAGGTGTCTGGGCTTACAGTCCCAAGGACCTTCTCTACTTTCTTAGGAATTAAGTTGCAGAAACTGGTGGATCAAGACCACCTAAGCTCGAATGACCAGGCAAAGAGGTAGGGAACTGGAGAATATGATTACCAGTAAGCGCTACTCCTGAGGAGTACTCCATCTCTTTCTCTTGCCATGCCATGCACATTTCACCACTTGGATTTAATTGCCTGCTCTTAATTTATCCTTTTTTAATCTGTGAACAAACTTTAGAAATAGTGTCCTGTATTTAATAGTAACATTACATTTTATGTACATTTTATTTAGCAATTCATTTCCAAAGTTTTTAACGTCTGATAATATTTCATTTTTATATCTTACAGAAGCAAAACATGGTGGAAACAAGAGTGCCAAGAAAGAAGGAGTTTCTGGGAGCTCTTTTTTTACATGGTTCATGGTAATTGCACTTCTGGGAGTATGGACATCAGTTGCAGTAGTTTGGTTTGAACTTGTTGATTACGAGGAAGTACTAGGTAAGAATTCAGTCATAGTAATATCTTAAGATTCAATTTCCTACTTTGCTATACCAATATTTATTCATTTATGTAAAACATTTTTATGGTTTCCCATGTTAGGTTTCCCACAGCAGCCAACAGGCATACATATAATAAAAATACAACAAAATTAAAAATTCTTATATACCACCAGCAGCCATAACACTCCTGGCCTATCATTGAAAGAGGCCATGAGGATAGGGGCTCTCTGTATCTCAGCATGGAGGCTAGGTGCCACTATGGAAAAAGTCTTGCTTCCTAGGTCCCATTAGATGGCAAGATTTAATAGACCTGGAGCACAGCCACCTATCCAATCTGGGAGGATGTCCTCGGGAAGAGGTATTTGCTCAGATAAACTGACCCTGTGCTATTCAAGGCTTTAAAGTTAATGAACAGCTACTTGAATTACATCTAGAAAGAAAAAGGAACCCAGGCAGCTTATAATATTGGCAAACTCTGGGCAGCCCAGAATTGTTGCTCCATTTTGGACCAGTTGAGGTTTCTGGGTGGTCTTCAAGAGTAGTTCCATGTATCACGCATTGCAGTAGTCCACGCAGGACATGAGTAAGGCACAAGTGACTGTGACCTGAGACTTCTGGCCTAGGAATGAGCACAATATTTGTTTATTTATTTGTATCCAAACTTTATTCTTTTTACAAATAACTCATGGTGGCAAACATATCTAACACAATTTTGTCTTCTATTTTCTCCACAACAACAACCCTGTGAAATAAGCAGGCTGAGACAGAGTAACTGGTCTACGGTCACCCAACTAGCTTTTATGGCTAAGGCAGGGCAAGAACTCACTGCCTCTGGCTTTCTATACACTAGACCAAACTGGCTCTCAGTAGGGACACTAAATACAGTATGCACACAAAATGAATTTTTGCAAAGCCCCTTGAACCATGGCTGACAGCTGTTCTTCAATCAGGAGCCATGAGTCCAAGAGGACTCTCAAATTCTGTGCAGGGAATTGCTGTTCCATCAAGAGTTAAAGATAGCAGCTCTCCCAATTCCAGAGGACACAGAAACACAAAGCCACTTATCTTTCTACAATTGAATTATAGCTAGTTCCTCCCCATCCAAGCCTTATGGCTTCCAGGCACTGAGTTTGTCAGAGATGAATAACTAAGTAACATCAGTGTGCTGATGATACTTCACCCCATGCTGCCAAATATAATCTCACCATAGCTTCATGCAGTATTAAAACAGAGGTGTGAGAGAACAGCCCTCCCTCAGGTAAGAGGAGCCTTGATTTCTTTCCCCCTACCAACAATGACTGGGACTGGTTATGGAGGAAAGAGGATAACCATCACAAAATTGTGCCTCATTTCTAACTCCCTAAACCAATCCAGAAGAATACCAATGCTTTTAGTTCTCTTAACTACTTTCACTACAAATGTAAGGTGAGGATCTAGGTAAGTTATCCAATGTTGTTGGGTCCAATAATAACTTATTGAGGAAGGGGCAAATCACTGCATTCTTCAAGCCGGATGGAACCATATTCTTTCTCAAAGTGGCATTAACTACTGCTTGGACACAGTCACGTGTCACCTCCTACAAAGCCTTAGACAGCCAGGACAGACAGAATCCAGAACATAGGTGGCAGAGGTGACAGCAGTAAAAATTCTGACCATTTCCTTAGGATCAGCTGTCTGAAATTGTCTGGATTAACTAAGCAAAGATGGACCTCAGTCATTTCTGAAGGACCTGCTCAGCTTGATTCCAACTTAGTGCAAATCTACGCGACTTTATTGAACTGATACCTAGAATATTATTCACAGTGGCCTTGCAGGTGTTTCTCCAGTTCCTGGAGAATATTAATATTAAAATCTGGTTCAAAACTTTAACAATAGTAAATTCTTATTCATTTTTCATTACCATTTTTAGTAAAAACAATCAAAGCAAGAAAGCCAGTTTGGAGGGGAGGTTAAAGTGTTGAACTAAGAACAGAGAAAGCATTTGATAAAGTAGATCACAACCTACTACTCGATAAGATAGAAAAATGTGGGTTAGACAGCATCACCACCAGATGGATTCGTAGCTGGCTGACCGGCAGTACTCAGCGTGTGGTCCTCAATGGAACCACGTCTACATGGAGGGAAGTGTGTAGTGGGGTGCCCCAGGGCTCTGTTCTAGGCCCAGTGCTCTTCAACATCTTCATCAATGATTTGGACGAGGGGATAGATGGGGAACTCATCAAATTTGCGGATAACACCAAGCTGGCAGGAATAGCCAACACTCCAGAAGACAGGCTTAAGATACAGGAGGACCTGGACAGACTTGAACACTGGGCGCTATCTAACAAAATGAAATTCAATGGTGAAAAAAGTAAGGTTCTACATTTAGGCAAGAAAAACCAAATGTACGGGTATAGTATAGGGGGTACCTTGTTCAATAGTAGTAACTGTGAGAGGGATCTCGGAGTCCTAGTGGACAATCACTTAAATATGAGCCAGCAATGTGCTGCAGCTGCCAAAAAAGCCAACAGAGTGCTGGGCTGCATTAACAGAGGGATAGAATCAAGATCACGTGAAGTATTAATACCACTTTACAATGCCTTGGTAAGGCCACACTTGGAATACTGCATCCAGTTTTGGTCACCATGATGTAAAAAAGATGTTGAGAATGTAGAAAGAGTACAGAGAAGAGCAACAAAGATGTTTAGGGGACTGGAGGCTAAAACATATAAGGAACGGCTGCTGGAATTGGGTATGTCTAGTTTAATGAAGAGAAAGACGAGGGGGACATGATAGCAGCATTCCAATATCTCAGTGGCTGCCACAAAGAAGAGGGAGTCAAGCTATTTTCCAAGGCACCTGAAGGCAGGACAAGAAGCAATGGGTGGAAACTAACCAAAGAGAGAAGCAACCTAGAACTAAGGAGAAACTTCTTGACAGTTAGAACACTTAACCAATGGAAAAACATGCCTCCAGAAATGGTGAACTGGAAGTTTTTAAGAAGAAACTGGACAGCCATTTGTCCGAAATGGTATAGGGCTTCCTGCCTGAGCAGGGGGTTGGACTAGATGACCTCCAAGGTCCCTTCCAACAACAACAACATCATCATCATCATCATCATCATCATCATCATCATCATCATTATTATTATTATTATTAAATGCATAAAGTTCAAATACAGGATCCTTTCTTGGAAGGGAGATTGCTGAAAAAAACGAGTAGCATAGGCTATGGATTTCTAGCTATTTCTTGTAATTCTTAATATCTTGAAGGATGGTGGCTATGCTCCAACACTGGAAGTTTTTAAGAAGAGACTGGACAGCCATTTGTCTGAAATGGTGTAGGGTCTGAGCAGGGGGTTGGACTTGATGACCTCCAAGGTCCCTTCCAACTTTATTATTATTATTAAAAGTTCTTGTTTAGGCATCAAAGCCATCTGGGTGATTTGGGGCCATTCACTCTGTCTGAGCCCTAGGAATAAGGCAATGACAAACAGTTCTGAAAATCAAGAAAACTGCATCAACCTGTCTATTTAGTCATCAGAAAATAAGACTGACTTGAAGGCACAAAATAAATATTAAAATGCAAGCAATTAGATTAGGAAAGTATTAGATATATTGTATTTATAACTACTAGTATATTAAGTCCAGGGGGCAGAGAAAAGATGAATATGAAAATTGAATATGGACAGTTTTGTGGGTTCTGATAATGTGAGTAATGGTATCTGTATTTTTGCCATGCATGCAGCCAAGGCAAAGGACTTCCGTTATAACTTGTCAGAAGTACTTCAAGGTAGGATTATAGAGGAATGCTTAAATTATGTGTTATACTTGATGGGGTTGATTTATAAAATTTTATTTAAAAAAAAACCAGCTATTTTTCTTTCTCTCTAGAGAAGATGCTTTTATTTCCAGATAACTTTTGAAGCTGTGGTGAAATTAACTTTAGTAAGAAAATGTGCTGTGCTGTTACCCCCTCTTTTTTTTTTTTTTTTTTTAACTTCTGAAGAGGATAGGACTGATTTTCTTCAGATTTATCTTTCTGCTTTTCCTTATTTTACATTGTTTTTGAATATTTAGCTTCTTTCCCCTGGCTTGTGAAATTGATACATAAAAGAGGAAATAAGTAGCAGGAAAAAGCAGATCATCTGAATAGTGTTTTGCTGTTGATATTTACTTCTGTAGATAAGATTTTAATGCCATTGGCACACTTTTGTGAATAGCTTAACAGGATGTTTTATTTTCTTTTTCCTATATAAAGTTGTTTGGGGACATTTGGTTAGATTGTCAAAACACTACTTGCCTAAATAATACAGAAATAGTTTGCCAATTGTCTTGGTTTTAATTCGGGCAGGGGGACTAGGAATTTGAGAAATGAAATGAAACTGCGTTTTGCTTTCCTGTATCAAACTTTACATTTGTATATTGTTGTGAAATGGCTATAGGGAAAATTATAACAAACCTCCAATATCAAGGCTATGAAAATCAATGTAGGAGTTCTTGGCAGAATCTGTGGAACATTTGCCCTGGTTCTTTAGATTGTAATAATTTATCTGTATTTTGAGATTATATGGAAAGAAAATGTTTAAAAAAGTGCTATTCTGCATTATTTCAAAACAATGTGGGTAAGCAAAACATTTAAAAGAGATATTTTGTAGAAATGTTTGCCCTGAAAGCAATATAATTTTCAGAATGCTATGAAGGCTGACACCTGGCTCTTTTCTGCATCTTGTCATGCACAGCCACTTTGCTTTACTGATGGTTCCCACAAGGAACAACTGTTGAAACAGCTGTGCAAGTCTTCCATTGGTCATTTTAATGCATTTAAGAGGAATTCTTTGCTCATTCTAACACTTTTATAAAGGTACCTACTTCAGATGATTTGTACTTCCCTAAAAAATGTATGCAGCAATTAACTAGGTTGACAACCTTACCAAGCCATAATATAGTACATTTCATTTTATCCTTCTGTGTTCTGTAAACTCAGTCAATTGTAATTTACTCAATTTTCCAAAGGATAATTGTATTCTTATTTTTGTTCTTTATTTATTCAATTTGTATAGCTATCCATCTCAGACCAATGACTCTGGTCAGCAAATAATCATAAAAACAATTGTCCCAAAGGTGCTTTTTCAAGAGGCAACTGGACTTTCTTTGTTTTTCCTTGAAGATGTTTTGCTTCTAATTCAAGAGGCTTCTTCGGTTCCAGAACTTTGTTTTAAGGAAAAACAAAGAAAGTCCAGTTGCCTCTTGAAAAAACACTTTTGGGACAACCATGATCTGGATGACTGAGAATCTCCATAGACATAAAAACAGTTAAACACAGTATAGAAAAATTAAGTACAAGTAGCAGCTGAGAGTTACTATAATCCATCAGTAGAGAAATCTGGGAAATCCAACAGCTGTCTCAATTTAGGCATGTTGTTTGGAAACTCAATTATGACATTAGTTCTAAACTGTATAGCAAATTATATTTTAGAGCAGTTTCCTGCTTTGCTTTCTGTTTTGTTCCTTTTTTTGATGTGCTTTGGCCTTTGAAGCCAGAAAATAACTCAAACCTCTCAAATTATTGCTAGACCATTTGACATGGTTATAAGTTGCCTCTTGGACAGCTTTTTAGCAAATCTGTTAAACCTGAACAGGTTTTTTTTCCCCCTTTCAGTAAATAGTAATCCCCCTAGTGTTTGCCAACTTGACATGTTCCTCATTAAGTAAGGTATTGGATATCTGCAGCTATTCCAGATGCAAATTTTATTTGAAGCAAGTATATCTTTACATTGCTTATATCTACCTTATTCCTGAATGTGAAGTTTCTGAAATCAGAATCTGCATATTTAGGGACTAGATATATAAATATATTAGTACACAATCATATATACATAGTACACAATATATTATTAGTTATTTGTTAAGAAGAGTCATATTCCTGTTGAAGTGAAGTTTCCACTGATGTAAAAAGAATAGGATTAAAGTTATATCATTTATTTTGTGTAAATATATCAAATACAAAATTGTTTCTTTAATGTTAGCAGATACTGTGATGTCATTTTAGCATTATGAAGGGATTTTGGATTCAAATACTAATATACTTTATTTTAAGAAGAAACAACATGTATATTCAAAATGGCTTACATTTGCATTTAAGATTCTAGTAAAAAATATCCAACATTATTTTTTTTTCTTCTTTGCTAATTTTTCACCATTCAAAGATTCTGAAACAGATTCATTTCTTCCCCTTTAGGAAAACTTGGGATCTATGATGCTGACGGTGATGGTGATTTTGATATGGAAGATGCCAAGGTTTTGCTAGGCAAGTAGATATTTTAAAAGTGCGATTCAAAAATGCGACATTCAGACAGAAAGTGTAACACATTGTAAAGTTATCTGGAATCTTAACAGTATTGGTAAAGGTCTATGATGCCAACAATGTATTGCTATAGAAGAATAATTTGTCTTTGATGTTGAACTCACGTTTTTATCTATAGTATGTTCAAGATTTTTGTGGGAGTTGCCTATTTTATATGCATTTATTTTGTTTTTATTTTTAAATAAAATAAGTGGATTGTGAAAAAGATAATAGTGCTTGGTCCTAGGCTGATTTCTCCCTCCCAATCTCTTAATTCATTAAGTTCTGAAGACTTTGGGTAGGGTAAAGGAAACAAAAAAGATGCTGACAATTCTTCAGCCACCACATTGTCACTTATTCCTGGCAGTGTGGTGGCTTAGTGGTGAAGACACTCACCTTCCATTCGGAAAGGTTGAGACATCAATCCTAGGTAGCAGCAGATGTTTCTCTCTTAGGGTGCAAAGAGAAAATATCTGCTGTGGACTCTGCCTATTCATCCAAAAGGGCATCTGGCCAATAAACATTTAGCTCGAATCAGTCGCCCCGAAAAAAGAAAACAATTTTTCCTGGCATGTAAGGGTTACTGAATGATTAACTTTCAATGCTTCTGGTCACAATGAAGCATATTCAAGATAAAGGGCCCTCAAACTTTGAAATTGACACTAGTATTGACCAAGAATTAGATCATGCTTAAGATAGATCTCTTAAAATGAACTGGATTTAATTACCTGCTTAATTTACCCGTTCCATTGATTACAGGTCTTCTTGGAACATAAACATATTTGATCCAAACTTTTGCCCTGCCTTTCTGAAAATATACATCTAGTAGCCTTATACTCAGAACCACTCTTATGAAGTACTAAAGCATCAAGAACTATAGAGGAAAAGGCAAAAGTACTTGCACTGAATATATACTTTAGTCTATTTTTGTTCTCCTGAAGAAAGTCCATCTATGTTGTTAAGATTCAGCACCAACCTGACAGTGCATGATCATTATCAGTTTATTTTTGTCATATAAAGTGGCATGTTCAGTACTCCTCATAATTTGATTTACTTCTGCAATCTATGGGAAAAGGGGACATAAAAATTATTTGCTATCATGGTTTAAGTCCTTTTGTTTTCCACTAATAGTAAAGAAAGAAATGATAGAAAGTAATTTAGTCAGGTAGTTAGCTATATGAGCAATTTAACTAGTGCAAAATGTTTCAGAATTGGAAAGTATCATGCTCAATGCATCCTATTCCAAATAACTGTTTTGACATTATCAATGCTGGTTTTATGTTATAATCATTCTAGAAATATTCACAACTCAAAATATTTCTAGAAGGGTGAATAAAATTGTAACAACCTTTTGGATTTAGAATGTTTTGCATATCCTATTGAAGAGACATAAGATCTAAAATGAAGCATTTTCCTGCAAGCAATTTCAGTCTCCACATATAACAATAGTTTCCTAACTTGGGTGGTGGTTATGGGAGCATAGTTGTCAGTACTAACTTAGCATGGATATTAGTAAATTGTTCCTCAATTAAGACTTGAGTAAAATTTAGGGCAGAAGCAGAAACATTCTAGCTGTGCTCGGCAGGGGTAAACAGGAAGCATCTAGATCAGTGATGGCGAACCTTTTAGAGACCGAGTGCCCAAAAACTGCCCCCCCCGCTCCACCCCCTGCCCCACCCCTGCCTCACCCTTGCCTGCCCACAGGGCCACTCATCGCCTCCAGGGCCCGCCGCAGATCGCCCAGGCAGCCCAGCAGCGCCATGGTGGCCACGCCCTCTGCCCGCGCCCCACAGCATCAACTGTGCGGGATGGGGCATGAAGGCAGAGTCTTGTCTACACTGCCTGGCTGCCATGTCCTTGGCTACGCTGCTCTGTGTGGGCCACGCTCGGGGGTGACTCTCCTCCAGGGGGGCTGCTGGTGAGGAGGGGGTCATGGGGGAGGCGAGGCTGGGGCAACGGCACGTGTGCCCACAGAGAGGTCTCCGACTGCTGCCTCTGGCACGCGTGCCATAGGTTCGCCACCACTGATCTAGATACTCAGAGTACCTATGACATCACTGGTTTATGTTCATATACTTGGCATATTTTTGCAAAATAAGACATACTATTATGCAACATCACTTGTTGATATCCAGCACTTGAAAATGATGTGCAGGATTATTCACTATATGTTTTGCTTATGTTTTGTTTGACTGTCAACTATATGCTACTCTTAAGCTAAGATACATAGTATCCCCATCTGATAGAACTTCAGAGTCCATTGGGATCTAAATTGTAGATTATTTTATTTCTTCCTGGGCTTTAACTTATACATGTGAGCAAAAGTTTATAGTTAAGGAAGTTGAGCTAAGAACCCATTATATCAAACAAAATTGGGGTATCATGTAAAGAGGGTGTATTTTTCTGAATATTGATTCTTTGTATTTGCCACATATATATTTTATTACTGTGTTTTCTTTTATCTATATTACCCAAGAATTATATCCTGTATTTTATTTTATTTTTATTTTTTGATATGGTCATAAGACTAAACAATAAATTATTTTATAACTATATGTTAGATGAAGTAAGTCCCCTGTATTGTGAAGTTCAAAGCACTTCGAATCTGGGTTTCTTCATTTATGACTAATACAATGAGACATTGTAATCCCTTAAATTTTGAAAAGCTAATCCCACAATATTACTATATAATTCTTCTGTATTATTCACTCAAAACATAAAGTCAGCTAAGAATGGAAAATAAACAGGAAAAAAATGTTCTGCTTGTAGGCACTTTATGTTTAATATCATGCAGACATATTCCATTGGGACAACCATAACCTGGATGATTGATAATCTCCATAGACATCATGCAGATATGTTTGCTATTGTTTAAAAAAAATCATATCTTAAAATTCCTGTGAATTAATTTTAAGAATATTTAATAAATTAAAAAAATATTGTGTTGAGAGAAAGATATAGTTTTGAGTTTTCTTAATATACTCCCATTAAGACATACTGTTCCCTGGAGACTCTGAAACCTAAATGTCCAAAGTGATAGAACCAGAGTTTCTCATCTCCATTATAGTTCAGTCATTCACTTGTCCTATTCCATTCCCAGATATTATTATAACATTTCTCATACTTCACCCTTCACCTTTGCCCAAATCAGTGAATTACCTGTAAGGGCAACACATGGAGGGCAGAGCTTATAGCACCAGTTGCTAGAAATCGTAATTGTTCTTCAGAGCAAGAAGTTAGAGTTTTCTCCTAGGCAATTACATTTCAGATATGAGCAGTAAAGTTGTTAAATTTTAACATTAGCTATGACTTACAGAAATACTCTGGTGCTTTTCTTATATTATTCTTATATTATTATTCAGACTTTATAAGTTTTATTGTTGTTTTATATTGTTGCTTTATATCTTACATGTTTTTTGTCTTCTAAATATTGACCATGGATTGTAAATAAATGAATATATTTCACCTGCAGCTTGACAGAGACAGGATAATTCTATTCCTTTTCCTTAAATGGCAAAGTAATATATAAGCTTTACAAGAAGTACACTATTCCAATTATTGTGAATTGTTCATAATCCTCAATTTATGGTCATAATGGAGCCTGCTCATTACAGTCATAGGCCATGATGATCATAAAGCAGATCATCATATGACTGAACTGATTTCACAATCTTTTTTTCATGGCAATTGTTAAGTGAAACACCATGGTTGTTAAGAGACTCCATTGTTCACGATGGGGCATTTTGCCAAAAGACATAAGTAAATGGATGGAAGGAAGGAAGGAAAAGAAAGAAAGAAAGAAAAAAAGAAAGAAAGAAACCAGCGTCCCACGCCAGCAAAGCCAATGAGGAAGCCAGCAGGAAGTTGGGAGTTGATCTTGCTCCCTCTGCTTTTTTGCCTGTTCCTACTCCTTCTTTTTCTCTGTTTATGTAAGGGAATCTCTCTGAAATGACCCCAAGGGTCACATGCTATTTAGTTTAGTCATGAAAACCATGACTAAATGAACAGAAAGATTAGTGGCCCAATTTTGGGACACTCTAGGTCAGTGATGGCGAACCTTTTAGAGACTGAGTACCCAAACTGCAATCCAAAACCCACTTATGTATCGTCAGGTGCTGGGTGGGCGTGGCCCATTGGGTGGGCGTGGCCGCAGTGGTAACGGCAGACTGGGTGGGACTAAAAAGTTCAATCAATTCCAACTTTGTGAGATTTTTTTTCCCTGCGAGTTGAAATTGATTCAACCGGGAGGTTTTTTTGCACACGGCGGCGGAGGCCTAAAGCGAAAAGGTTTTATAAAACCCAGCTGAAGGCCTAGGACTGGAGCGATGGTGCGTATGCCCACAGAGAGGGCTCTGTGTGCCACCTGTTTGCCACCACGGCTCTAGGTGAAATGGATTGTCTTACTGCTTCGCAAACACTTTCCTTCATTATCCAAACTGCTTATCAGAAAGTCCTTTTTACCCAATGTAGTAAACCTTTGCTAGAACGACAGATAGAGGCTACATAGAACTTTGTGGTAGCTGATGTGCCAGTTGAAGTCCTACCTAATGCAGAGAACCTGGCTATAGTAATCTGTGCTCTTATTATTATGAATTTTATCTAGTTTATTTATTTATTTATAGTTTATTCCAAAATTGCAAATGTATAGAATGTGGCAGCTTGCCTACTGGATGGCTCCTGCAGTGAGAGCATATTAACATCAGTTTTGTAGGCTATGCACTGGTTCTTGATAAGTTTCTGAATACAAACAAGCATTTCCTTTTTTCCTTCCTTCCTTCCTTCCTTCCTTCCTTCCTTCCTTCCTTCCTTCCTTCCTTCCTTCCTTCCTTCCTTCCTTCCTTCCTTCCTTCCTTCCTTCCTTCCTTCCTTCCTTCCTTGTACTGTGTTTACAAATTATAATGAAGATTTTGGCATTAAATTCAAAGATAAGATAGACAGATAATCTCAGAAAATGCATTCATTGTATTTTATTTGGTATGTTTATCTTTTATTAAAGTTATATTGTGCATTAATTGTATAACTTCAGAAATTAATTGTATAACTTCAGAAATTCTATAACTTCAGAAATTATCTACTTAATGATACTATCTGTAACTATCTCTTTGTTTTAAATGAATAGAATTCTTTTAAAAAATAGTGCTAGGAAAAGTACAAAAAGACCATCAGAATCAAGGAAATTATAAAAGATAAGTATGTCTTTTTTAGGAAGTATTGTTGAATTAAAATGAATAAAGCAAAATAATTTGAAATTAGTGGAAGGTCAGAAATAGTATTTTTAAAAAAGCTGAGAACTAACCAGGAGTAATGTATTTATTAGATTGGAGAAACCAAAAAACACCAAGACCATTCCCACCAACCCTGACAGGGCAAGCCACTAGAATATAAGCGGAAAGGAAACCCCATTCCCTACTACAGGGGTCTCCAACCTCTGGGCTGCGGCCTACTACTAGGCCTTGAACCTTTTAGAACCAGTTGTGGAAGTGGTAGATGAGCGTGCGCTCCATTTGTATGAATCATGTGTGCAAATAGAGCTGTGCACGCACTTGCCCGTCACGCATGCAGAACCATTCCATCATTCCCCCGCCAGTCCGTAAAGCCGAAAAGGTTGGGCAACTCTGCCCTGCTAGCACTGATGATGTTACCTAGGTTGGATAATGAAACATATGCAAGCAAACAAGCTCAGAGAGCACCAAGGACCCCTCAAATTTTGAAAAATTGAGAGAAATATGATGTGACATTGGGGAGCACAACTGGCATCTCTGTATCTCTCTTCACTGGGAAAGATGTTGATAGGACTCTATAAGAACAGATAAAAATTGTAGATGATATACTATTTTAGAGCTATAACAAATATTAACAAATGATTAGTGCCTGATTTATATCCAAAACTAAGAACTGAAATATTAAATTGCTGAGTTCCTAGGAAAAACAGAATATTAAATTAGCAGAATAAGTAAATAGCCATTGTAACATCTGTTTTAAAATGGAAATGCCAAATAGAATTAGAGGTCAGCTACTTAATTTATAATGAATTCATTGGTGGAAAACATGTTTTAGATAGAATAATTAAAAATAAAGCAAGCACCCATGGAAAATAAGATTATTTTAGAGAGGTAGTCTGTAGACTGTACAAATGTTATGTATTTATGAAAATATGAAATACATAGTTCATAAACTTGGTTCTAAAAGTATCTTCCTATAGATCAATAATTAATAATCATAATATGATTATTATTATTCTGTTGCTTTGCATGTACATTGAGAGCTTCTGCACTGGAGACTAATTCCTTTTGTGTCTAATCACACACAAATAAAGTATTCATTCATAATTATGGTAATGATAAACATTTCCTGCACTTCAGGTAAATAAATAGTACATCTTTTGTAGGACTTAACAATCTTTTATTCATTGTTAAAAAGTCTTTTGCAATCTATGTGATGGCTTCAGAAGTGTGTTAAAAATTATGAGTGATCTACAAATAAATTAGTCATGAACATTAAGTGCAGTTGTCAGGTTTAGATATATTTTTGAATGCTAGTTGCTGGAAATAAATGATGGATGAAGGATTTTGCAGACTTATCTAGCCTAATCTGGAGCCTTTTTAGTATTCTATTACTGCAACACCAGGAAGAACTAGGCTAGATATTTTCTTTTCTTATATATTATACATTTTATAAATTTTATAAATTTTATCAGTTTTTGAGACAACTAGATTGGATTAGCCTAGTGCAGCCACTGGACTGTGAACTCATTCAATCCTTGTTCAGGAAGATCTTTCTTTGCATTGGCATTGAGAGTACGTTGTTTTAAACTTTACCTTCCTTTAGTGCAGGGGTGACAAACTGCTGACCAATGGGCTGGTTGCATCGTGTAAAAGCCGCACCCAACCCAGAAAAAAAAAGTCACGATACGTTGCAACACGCCATGTGATGCAGCAAGTTTAATATCCGTGCTTTAGTGCTATCCTTGTTTTTTTAAAAAAAAATGTCATGAAAGCATATGCTTATCACCTGTGGACAGTTTATTTTTAATAGAGTAGATGTTTTGTAGTAGTAATAACGAGTTCAATAGCACTTTGAAAACAAACTTATCTTCATGAGCAAAATTATACTTTGTCAAAATATAGTCACCTCAATAAAGGCAATGTACAGTATGTATACATGTCTGTCAGAGCAGGGGGGAAAGAGAGAGAGAGAGAGACAGAGAGAGAATATGTGTATATGTCTGTTGGATGTTTTCTCATAATCCATAAATAGAACCATTTCATTCCTTGACACTTTTTTGCATTTTCTTTTACTAATTTCTTCAAATATCTTTTTAAAATATCCTGTTCTTGTTAATCTAGTGATCATAGGGTCTCTTAAAGCTTTCTAGATCAAGATTTTTCTTTCTACCTAATACTGCCTTTTCTCTCTCTCTTCTTTCCCCTTTATTCTTGCATAGGCTTAACCAAAGATGGCAATAATGAAAATATTGATTCACTTGAGGAAGTCCTTAATATTTTAGCAGAGGAAAGTTCTGATTGGTTTTATGGCTTCCTCTCATTTCTCTATGATGTAATGACTCCTTTTGAAATAATAGAAGAAGAAGAGAACGATGCAACAGATGATGTTGATGGTACGTCACAGAATGAAGGGGTTCAAGGAAAAAAGACATGTGTTATTGTGGATTTGCAGAATCAATGACTTCGGTTCCTGGAACAATTCATTGATCAAAGGAAATGTCCATAACATTAACTAAGTGCAAAAAGGTGCTGGAGTAAAACAGGGTAAATCCCTCTTATGGACAGATCAGTTGTATGAAGACTTACTATCTAAACTCTTTTAGAAATATACATTCAAAAGACAAAATGAAATAACATTTGTCAGTATTAACCCAACAGTATCCTAACTAGCGTGATTGGTTTATGTCTGCTTTTGCACTAAAATGCACAAGCTCTATAGTAATAGCCTACATTACTAATCTGTAAATGGTTCTTTTTTCTAAGAAATGTTAATTGGCTGTAAATATTTAGGCATGTCTGACAAGTTGTGTATATATTGATACTCTAGATTTTAAGATTCTGCCTACCCTAACATTAAATTAGAGAACTATTACTGAATTTAGTATCAGTAATTATTTCCTAATTTTTTAGTTTCTTTGACTTTACAGAACATATATTGAGAATAGTTGTTAACATCTATTATCTGGCTAATAAACTATTCATTATTTAAAACCAAGCATGCAACTTCTATATATTTTTAAAACAAGTTTCAGTCACTTACTTCTTTGTATATTACTATTCTTTCAAAGGCAGTTTGTTTGTTTAAAAAGTGAATATTTTATGAGAATAAGAACTGTAAGTATACCCCCATGCCCACTCATGTATATATGTGTTTTTGTAATGCTGAACATATTAAAGATAGTCAGTACAAACTGACTTTCAAAGTTGTGGCTGACTTGGGTTTGATTTTATTCCTCATCTTAACCCTGGTCTCATAATGAGATAATTGATTATTCAGACTCTTGAAATCCAACACTTTCTCATTGCCTATGTTTCTGTGCACTGTATTCCCTTTCTGGAAAATGTTAACTTTGGGAAGGATAGAATCCAATCTCCTACACTACATGCACATCATCGAATAAATGCTCAACTTTGCAGATCAAGGATTAGTCTTGTGAACAGTAGCAGCTTTAATTATTTGTCCTGATATTGCTATACGGTTTTAAATAATATTTACAGCTTACAAGAGAGCTCTGTAATTTTTATTGCTTGCCTTACTTGATAATACTGAGCATGTAATTGTGAACAGCTGCTTTTAACTTCTGCTTATTTTGCTGTCATGCTAATATGTAAATAATTTGCATAAAATCTTTCATTTTTTCTGTTCAAATCAAAATTTATCAGCTGAACCCTGGATTTCTGTGACCACCTTCAACTGTATCTGATATAAACAATGAGTTTTCCATCACATTATAAAATAACTTTTTGAGTTGTATGAATAAACATTCTGATCATGTAGTATATACTTTGTATCATTAGCTACCTTAGAACACCTTAATTGTAGATCTTGGAAGTCGATATATAATGAATAGTGAATGTGTTGTAACAAAATATTTGTACTCTAGAATTTACTTTGCTAACTCTTTTTATATACACAATTTTTATATAATTAATACTTCACATTATATTATTAATACTGCACATTAAATGGATGTTTAGTTTATCTTACTTTCATTCAAAGATTCCCAGTCTCATTAGGTCAGAATAAACTTGCTGAATTCATATTCTCATGTTACGTTCTTCCCTTCACATTTATAGAGCAAGGCTTGAAATAGGCACCCTGGATTATTTATGAAAGCTCATGAAATAGAACTCTGTATAAAGGGGTTTTAAATTGCATATGAAACTTAACACAAATAGAGCAAGATCTCTTCTGAATATGTGAGAAATTGATGGAGGTTGATTGGAGGTTACAGATTATGAGAGATTCTTCCCACTCACATGCCTATTAGGTAAGTCTGAATATGCAAATAGAACTGAATTCCTGTTTGTAAATGGTCTTTATTCACAACCTATTAACAGATAAGTCAGTAGTCTTGGAATCAGTCTTGGTCCTAGATTATTTATTAAATTAACATACCGTATTCACCTTTATTTAAGAATTTAGAAAGTAATTTTAAAATATACTTTAGTGTTACTTTTTTCATTAGGAAAAACTATAAGATATTTTCTTCCTGTCTGTGTAGCTTTTACTTTATTTTTTATTGGGGGGATTAAATATAAATATAATTTCAGTTTATATCAGTTTTACTAACTTGTGCAAGAATGTTAAAAATATCTTGCCACAATTGCATAATATTTAAGACTAACACAGTATTGTAAGATTTATTTTGCTCAGGGAGGTGATCTCTTATTTCATGAAATTGATTTATAATTGTTTCTAAATTGCACTTGGAACAATGGCACTTGGGCCCCGAGCACTGAATATTAAGAGCCCAATTAGATTTGAGATAGAATGGGACAAAGAATTTAATGAACTTAACTGAGCTTTTCAGAGTTTGATAATATACAGTGTGGGTGTAACCTCCAATCCTCTGTCTATAACAGCATTTTCCATGCTGAAGGCTTTCTTTGTCTTTATACTCCATCTAAAGGTTATAAAGGCTAAAGATATACTCTAAAAAGTAAGTACTATAGGATCATGACAAAACTTTAAATTACACCTGCATCTGCATAATATTTTCTTTCACATTTTAAATATAACAATTTGTTGGCA
This sequence comes from Protobothrops mucrosquamatus, assembly GCF_001527695.2. Taxonomy (NCBI): domain Eukaryota; kingdom Metazoa; phylum Chordata; class Lepidosauria; order Squamata; family Viperidae; genus Protobothrops; species Protobothrops mucrosquamatus. The sequence goes on along the minus strand of NW_015387977.1, from coordinate 196,022 downwards.
ATGTTCACACCCAAGATTTTCAAGGATCTTCTAAGCTTGGTCTAAAATATAATGAAATTTTTTGGTAATAGGTGAAATGCTGGGGGAAAGGAGGAACCTGTTTAATTTCAACTGTTCAACTGCAATCAGCAGTACTGACAAGGGCTGAGAGGAGTAGTATTTCAGCATGAATGGGGGATATTAGATTGTCTACAACTTGTGGCCTCCTGCCTTTTCAAATACCTTTACCTCTTGAGTTCTGACAGGCCCATGTCCTCATGACCTTCAAAAAAGCTTTGAAGACCTGGCTTTTCTCATAAGTATTCGGATAATTTGTGGCTGGCACCTAAGAAACTTGTCTGTTGGTTATGAGGCATGTGTTTGGGGGCACCAATAGTTTTTATGTAGGTTTTATGTTTTTATTTTTTTAATATTGTTTGTAAGCCATCCAATATTTTGATTCATAAGGTGGGTAATTATAGATCTTAAATAAACATAAACTAAAACAAACAGTTTAGAATCATGGGACAGGTGTGATGTAGCTATTACTTGTACAGCTTGTTTAACACTTCTAAAGAAAAGAACAATTTCAATCCTGTACTTATCTCTATGACTCATGCCATAGTTGCTCACAACTGATAACTCACAAATCAGATTTCTGTGAACTATTACAGATATTCATATATCCACGTGTCCAGCATACTTTTCTAAGGTAGTTGACATATTTTCAGAGCCCAGATTGTGTTTATTTGTTTATAAACATGTTGTTGTTAATTGCGAAGTCGTGTCCGACCCATCGCAACCCCATGGACAACGTTCCTCCAGGCCTTCCTGTCCTCTACCATCTTCTGGAGTCCATTTAAGCTCACGCCTACTTCTTCAGTGACTCCATCCAGCCACCTCATTCTCTGTCGTCCCGTTCTTCTGTTGCCCTCAATCTTTCCCAGCATTAGGCCCTTTTCCAGTGAGTCCTTCCTTCTCATTAGGTGGCCAAAGTATTTGAGTTTCAACTTCAGGATCTGGCCTTCTAAAGAGCAGCCAGGGTTGATCTCTTTTAGGGCTGACCGGTTTGATTGCCGTGCAGTCCAAGGGACTTGCAGGCGTCTTCTCCAGCACCATAGTTCAAAGGCCTCAATTCTTTGTTGCTCAGCCTTTCTTATGGTCCAACTTTCACAGCCATACATTGCAACTGGAAAAACCATGGGCTTGACTATACGCACTTTTGTTGGCAGGGTGATGTCTCTGCTTTTTAGTATGCCGTCTAGATTTGCCATAGCTTTCCTCCCCAGGAGCAAGCGTCTTTTAATTTCTTGGCTGCAGTCCCCATCTGCGGTGATCTTGGAGCCCAGGAAAATAAAATCTGTCACTAGTAAACATATTTGACCCCAACCATACTTTTCAATCCAATGACTGCAACAAATTAAACCTCAGTACAGTTATAACTAGAGATAATTAACACCAGGAAAAGTGAAGTTGGAATTCCAAGTCTAGTAACATGAATAAACTAATGTCTACTGGAATAAAAATTGGGATGGTTCCTTATCCTGCTTTATTAGCTGTAAAAATTTTCTTTGTTAAAATGAGATATTAAACAAATCTTGTGTATTATGTTTTTTCTAGCTTTACTAAATAATGAAAAATTTAAATATAGAATAGCTTCATTGTGAAATATTTCTGGTGGAAATTTTATTTTTTAATTAGTGTATGAAATGTCCTAAAATAATGCTTGCAACCTATTTCCATTTTTAAAAATTCAGGAGTAAAACCTGGAGAGATTATCAAGAGCAAAGTCAAAGGTACTTTACTACCAAGCCTTAGCAATGATTATTGCATATTGATCATTGATGCCTGCGGTGCATGAGTTTTGCCATGTTAATAATTATGGCTACTAACTTTGGATACTATCATACAAATTTCATATGTGGCCTATTTTACTAAACAGTTTTTCAAAAGATTAAAGCAGTTTGTTATATTTATATTCTGCTTTTGCTTCAATAGCTCAAGATACTTTGCATTGTGCCTCCAGCATATAATACTGAATTACCCCATTCCTAATATATAACATTTTGATTACTATTCCACAGTAGAATTTCTCCTGAAAACAGTTCTCTATTATAAATTTATAGAAACAAGTTTTTAAGTTCATATCAACTAGCTGGAGAAAAAAAAATAAGATGCTTTTACTGAGATCTATCAGCTGGAGTTATATATAATTATAGTCTCAAAAACATACATACAACTCTTATAAATTATCTTTCTAATGATATAAACAAGATTTTGAATTTATTTATCCTGGTGCTTGACAGATATTTAATTACTTTTTGTCTATCAGATGTGTAAACTCTTGCCTTATAATTTTACTCTTGCAAAACATTTGGGCAAGCAATACAATCACATGAATTGATAAGTTCCCCATTTCTATATGATAAGTGAAAATGTGTTTGAAATCCCTTTGAGTAGTATAATACTCTGAAAATATGTAATAAATTTACCTTATACCTCTATTTAGGATGTAACAATGATTATTTTAAACAAGTTAGCATATAGGCATGAGGATTTTTGTATGGAAAAAACTATATGATGGATCATATACATTTTATTTATAATGTCATTTGATATTAATACATTTATTTTCAATCATATTTAAAGTTCCAAGAGCTTTTGGGGCTTAGACAGTGTACTAGAAAAAAATTAAGGGTTGATGTAAGATTTTCCACACTCTGTGAGTACAAAGGATATTCATTCCCTTTGATGAACGTTGGCTTGGATGCATGCCTAGTGAGAAGAACAATTTGGAAAGGTCTTTGATTCTATTTGTCTGTCTTTTCTTAACATTGATGATTCCAGGTTATTTTTCCTTCAACTGAATTCACTTTAGAGTTTTGGAGTGCCACAGTACTTGAAAATTATGCAAAATGGCTATTTTAAGAAAATAATCATTCATGCATCTGTCACTTGTTCATCCTTGCCTCACTTCCATGATTGCTAATATTGTGTATTTTGAGATACTCTAGGCATGGAAGCCAGTATTTGAGTAAATTTAGATTTGATATGCCTTGTAGCACTAACAAATTAATTGTATAACACATTTTTTATATTTTAAATTTCTTACATTGTCAGAAAAAAATCTTGTCAACATTTATTTATTGGGGAATAACATATTCAAGTTTAACCTGAGTAACATAGATGTGCATCTTAATCTCTTCAATAATTTGCTTAAACCTATTAAAATATTGCATTCTTTTCCTGTTTTATCAACATAAAACACTGATTTCCAAGAATGTTTTACTAGGTCAGGATTAAGTTCAATTAAATAATGCTAATTGAAGTTGGGTATGAGAGGATATTTTTGTTGTTGAACTAACCACATGTCATTGCTGAAGTTAATGACAGTGCTGAACTTAACATTTTCTAAAAAAAGACTTAACATCAACCTTCTCCAGCTGGTTCTCTGTGGATGTATAGAATCTACACAACATGGCTAGCATAGTCATTGCCATGATTTATTTCTTTATTTAAATAACTAATATAGCCATCCATCTTGTAGCTGTGAATCTGGATGGCACAGACAAAGTTAAACTAACCCCCCAGTAATATAATATATAAATAACCAAATATTAATCAAAATAATAGTAATGTTAAAATTTGTTTTGGGTAGCTTAATTAATACAGTAAAAAAATTAAAATAAAAACAGCAATTAAAATAACAGAGTAACAGCTTAAATAATATCTGTACAGTGACATATGACCAAAACATCTTCACTTGACATTAAAAAGCATAGTAAAATTCATGTCAATTATACTTCATTGAAAAGGATGTTCCGTAGACCGGGGGTCCCCCAGCCCCCCGATCTGCAGACTGGTACTGGTCCACGGCCTGTTGGGAACCAGGCCGCTCAAGCATGGGAGAGTGCATGAAACTATTTGTGCAAGCAGCGTGTGTTCATGCAAAACCATCCCCCCCCATCACCACTGCCAGTCTGTGGAGCTGGAAAGTTTGGGGACTACTGCCATAGACTGCTGCTGAAAAGGCCTGCCTTGAGTAAACGGCTATACCTGTAGAATACATCTGATTTCAGTGTACAGAAAAGAACATAATAACAAAATTGTAAAAGAATAGGAAGAGCAGAAATGAAGTGGGACTCTGTATGAAAGTAATAGAAGACTGAGATAATATGCTTATACTACCCACTTCCATTCAGTAGTCTTCCTGTAATTGTTTTAGTTTTGCAGTTCAGTCACGTGATTGCCATTTGTGCACTGTACAGTTGGCTTCAGACAAGCAGAGTCAATGGAATAGCCTTCAGTAAATTGCAAGACATCACATGATGTCTCACTTAACAACCATGCCACTTAGTGCAGATCCCAGTTATGGTCATTAAACATGGATTAAATTGCATTATATTGTGTAAGTATTGAACAAAGATAACTCTACTAGTAAAGAATACAAATGTGGCAAAATTTAATTTTAAACACTTAAGTAGGAAGGATCTCAACAAGAACAATGAAGCAACCCTAAGATCACTCCCCATAAAAGTAAAAGGCAGAAAAGGCTATAAATTATATATATTTTTCTGCTTCTACTAATATTGTGTGATCAACTTATTTTGAAGTGGAAACATAATTATGATTTGAACTTGGAATGGATATGCATTTGGCATGCTGATACCTGGTCTCTTAATTTTTAAAAATATTTTCCTTTTTTTAAATAATGAAAAAGTAATCAAAGAATCAGCTAAGAAAACAAAAGAAAAGCAGCAATTAAAGAAAGAAGCCAAAGAAGAAGAAAAGAAGAAGATAAAGAAAAAAATTGAGGACTTTGATATAAAGGATGAGAAAATTGATGATAAATCAAAAAAAGATTCTCATAAAATTAAGCAAGATAGAAAACCTGGAAAAGAAAAATCAGAGTTAGACAAAAATCATAAAGGTAAAGATATGAAAGTATTGCCTGATGACAAAGATAAAGAAGTAAAGAAGTTAGCAAAGAGTCTTTCTAAAGCATCTGAAGAAGATAAAAGAAAAAAAACAAAGTAACACTTTTTAATGTCTGAATAGTGCTTTAGTCAAAAGAACGAAAGAAACCATAGATATTTAATCTGTAATACATTTTTTCTTAATTAGTTGGAATAAACAAGAATACATGTTTATTTCCATCCAGCCTTAATGTGTGAATTTATAAACATGCAGTATTCCAGTTGTACATAGCTTGTTTACTCATATTGTGATCAGTTATACAATGGAATCTTATTTTTGCTACTCAGTATGGCACACAAAAAAGGCTATTGTAAAAATAAAGAGACTGAAATATTTGAAAGTAGTATTGAATTTACAACAATATTTCATACCAATTCTTAGAAGTGTAATAGAAAAATAAACTTGGATCTGGTTCTCAGGTTGGTGTGTTTCTGTGTGTGTGTGTGTGTGTGTGTATGCAGTGAACAAACATCCATTATATAAAGTATGGATTCAATAACCCGTGGTATTCTCGCTGTTGCTTAATTTTGACTCCCAGTATCCATCACTATTAAGCTCTGTTGGCTGGGACTACTGGAATGCAATTTCTATAATAACTGGGATGCCGTAGGTTGATTTTCCTGTTAGAGATTCATCACAATAACCTCATTAGATTACATATTCCTTAACGTTTTCCCTAATGAATTACTTAAATGTATCAAAGACAAGTGATTTGAAAATACAAACCATGATAGTGAATTCGGAATGCATAAACTTGATCAAAATACTGATTTCAACTATCCTTTCACAATAATGTTTCCACAATGTTTGCTGCTTAGGAAACCAATTTGATCTTTTTGAAGGAGAAAATTGAATTTTATGATTGTGTTACATTTTTTTTTTAAAAAAAAATCATTGAACAGAGTCATCATGTGCAAAAAGTACTTAGTGACTTTTTAGAATTCCTTTCAACCAAGGAAAGCCTTTCAGAAAAAAAGATGTACTTCAGAAACATATATGAAAAAATAGTGAAGATACCCAGGCAGCACTTTGGAAGCACATGGTTAGTTAACATTTTGAACATGAAGATAAAGCAAGCGTTTCCATAATGACTTTGAAGCTATGCACTCAATTTGCAATGAATAAATTATTATATTTTAGGTGATCATACGAAAAATAGTAACTACATATATACAATTTAGAAAGGAATGTGGAATAGTTTACTTTTTATTTTGAGAAGGTAGCTTTAGTGATTTATCTAAAAATATTGAAAAATATTGTATAGGTCTGTGCTTGAGGAATGCATTTATATAATTTAGTTGTTTGATACAAATTCTTGAATGAAAATATTAACTTGAAATAGAGGCATGTAAGGGGGAACAAAATAAGTGATATGCAACCACAATGATCTTAGTATCTCTGTAATATATTTTATTCAATCATATAAGGGATAGAGGTAGATAAAGAAGAATTCCACAACAACATGGGATGCTGCAGGTGTTGTATTTTTGAGTTGATTGCCAGCACCAAATTGCCTCGAAAACTTCAGAACATGGAATTAAGAAATTTCATCCAGCGGTGATGCCATTTGTGGGGGAAGTGAAAGATTATATAACATTTTCAGAAAATTTAGGAATAGGAATAGCAGTCATTTGCTTCCAAATATAGTTTCAAAAGGCATTTTTGCCTGTCCACCAGCAAGGACCGGTAGACGCGATGCTCTGTAATAAATGGAAGGCACCCGGTTGCCTTGCTTAGATGTATAGACAGTCCATGGAGTCTCACTGTAAATATATTTAATTCATTTTTGAAGAGTTTAAAGAGAGTTTTGAATGAATTTTGACTTCTATGCATGTTATTCTATATTTATATTAGAAATAAGGTAATGAAACCTGTTCCTGTCACTTATGCACATTCAGTTTGTTTATTTGGAGAGATGAAATTCAATAAAAATATCTGAGCAGAAGAATTGTTCAATTCTTTTTTATTCAATGTGAGAATATTTAGTTACAAATCGGCTATCTAAGAATTCAGGACAATACAGGTAGTTCTGGCTTAACAATGGTAATTAGGAATGGCAACTCTTTCATTAAGTGTGACATGTGACTGTTGACTTACATTGAAATGCAGCAGTTCCAGTTAACGTTATACAAATCCTGCATAGTGGTTAAGCACAATTTTGTGTGATCGTTATTTGCAACCTCCTGCTGGTGAGGGGGTCCTTGGTGCTTTCTGAGCTTCGTTGTTTTCTTGCAGACGTTTCATTACCCAAATTAGGTGACATCATCATCAGCACTGATGATGACATGTCCACAAGAAAACAACCAAGCTCTGAGCACCAAGGACCTCTTTTTTCAACCCTGAACTACACATTGTCTTCTTTATTGACTCTGCTGGTTTTATCATTGACTTGCCTGTTGGAAGCTAGTGGTGAAGGCTGCAAATAGTGATCTGTGAAAATGGGATGCTGTGGGTTTTATATTTGTGAGTTGGTTGCCAGCACTGAATTGCTATCATGTTATGACAGGGATGCTACAATGGCTATAATTATGAGGACCAGTTGTAAGACTTCTTGTTCAGCACTGTTGTAATTTTGAACAATCACTGAATGTGTGGACATTAACCAAGGACTACTTGCAATAGTTTAAGATAAAATCTAGTAAAATCAGAATGTATTGGGAATTTGTTATATATTAATTTGTTATATACATGTTAACCTTGTGAACTCTCAGGCTTCCTCCTTCTGTTATATATTCAAGATGGACAGTATTTAATATTTATTTGTTATGTATATGTAGGAGTGTGGGTCTATACATATGTTGTATATAGTATGTTTAGATGTGTGTCATGTATGTGTTTCACTTTGAGAGCGGGCAACTAAATTTCATTTTTGAAGTGTGCCGTTGTGCCCACAATAAAAAAAATGACAATAAAGGTTATCTTATATTATCTTATATGGGAGCATATGAAAAAATTAGCTATTTTTCTTTCCTGTCTAACTATAGAAGTACAGTACATAATCATTCTTTTGTATTGTGTACATAGCTCTTTTTTGTCTGTATTACTTGCTACTGGGTATGCAGTATGAAAATAACTCATCATCTCCGATGCTCAAGAAACCTCAGGAATTATTCTGTTAAGTGAAGCAAAGGATTTCTTCTGTTCATTTCCAGCAGGTTGAGGTCTACTATAACATCCCTTAATCTATTGTACTTTGTTCATCAGTGAATAAGAAGGACAAAGCTGGAAAATGTTGGGAGTAACAAATTCAAGGTTGTACTGCAGGTTGATATTTGATCTCACAAAATCATGCACACATACAGACATAATTTTAAAGAGATTTCCATGACACAGTGGTCTTTTAATGTCTTCCATTGTATTCTAGCCCTCTATATTAGAAATAAGTTTGGGAATATGATATACAAAATGCTCAAAGAAGTTGAGAATAAAGAGTGAATGCACATAGAGAGCAATTCCTTTTAAATAGTTGCTATTAAAAGTTTTAAATGTATGTTTAAAATTTAAATTGAAGATGACCTGACTTTCTGGAGGTGGTAAGTATTTTCCACCAGGGTTGGTGTCCCCATCTTAATTAATTAATTAAATATCTACAACTCCCATCTCACTAAGTGACCCTGGGTGGTTAGCTAATAATGATGCCTAGTTGGATCAAAATCTTGACGCAGAGATTAAAGTTAACTTTATAACTAAACAATGCAGGACTTAAGGAAAGATCTGTCCCAGAACAGTCAATGCCAAGAAGTGCTGAAGAGGTTATCCAACCTGAAGAAAAGCCATATGTGAAAACAGGTAAGCCCTTAGTTTTATTTAATTATTTATTTATTAGCCTTTGGGCCATATCAAAGTGCAAAGTTCCAGAAACAAATTACTACAATTTGATAAAAGCAATTTAAAATGGAATTAGATAAAATACAATTTAAAATGAAATGGGAATAAAATAAAATGAAATTGGAATAAAATACAATAAGTTAAAATATAGATAAAATATGATGAAATTATATTTTGGTGTCATCCCTCAATCTACTCCAATCAGTCCCACATATGCAGGTCTCAACTGAGCCATTTTGCCTAAGTACTGTGCTGTGTTAAATGTTATTTTCAGATTCTGGCCAGACATAAGATAAGTTGTTTTGATATAGGGATCCCAATGGGTCATTCATTTGGTATATAGACCGAGGTACTGTCTCTCACCCTCTTATACAGGCAACAATCAAATAGGATGTGAACCAGGTCTTCTACCTCTGGCCCTCCACAAATGCAGAAGAAATTCATTGTAGGATATGGAATGGAATCTTCCATATCTAACCATTGTGTTGAGCTGTTCGAATCTCGCTCGCGTAAATATCTGCCTTAGATGTTTTGGCAGTTGTAACTTCAAATAGCTGTCTATTTGAAAAGTATGTTTGTATTTGCTCAGACATTTCAAGTTACCCACCTTACTAAGGATAGCTATGTCATTTTTTGTTTCTATATCCTTAATTATTTGGGCAGCTCTTTTTTTAAATCGTACTCCTGTTATGCAAGATTCAGTAAGGCCACAACTTCTTACAAAATTTGTTAATTTGGTGATCCAGGAGATTTGTGATTGTAATTTTATTTGCTCTAGTAGACATAACTTGGGGAGTCTATCAGTCTCCATTTCACTGACTTTATGCCACTAGTTATATGCTCTAATTTTAGATAATGCATGAATTGTATGAATTCCCAATTCAGCTCTAACTGCTGAAGAAGATGTTCTTAGATCTACACCCAAAATACATCTCAAATGCTGGGACTGTGTTTGTTCTAGGACTGTGGTTGAGTATAGACCCCAAACTTCTGCTCCATACAAGAGCATAGGGATAACCTTAGCTTTATATACTTTAATTAATGGGGCTAGGGACCCTGGGTAACTATGATTCTTTAGTTTAAGCAGTAAATTCAAATGAGCTTTTGCTCTAAGTGTATTCCATTGATGATGGCAGGCCCGAGATCCAGTCTTGGAAAAAGTTACACCTAAATATACAAAGGTGTTAATCTGTTCAATTGGTTCACTGCCATCTGTTGATGTTTTCCAAAAACCATGATTTTTTATTTAGATTTACTAATAGTTAGGGCGTTATCCTGGCAATAAGAGCTGAATCTTCTTAATAGCCTACGTAATCCTACTTGTGAATATGATAATAAAATCATATCATCAGCATACAGCAAGCTGTAACATGTATTTAGTATCATCGGCATATGTATCATAGGATCCTTCATTAACCCTGGCAAATCATTGATATATAAACTAAATAATAATGGGCCAGGATACACCCTTGCCTTACCCCTTTATTTGTGTGAATTCTGTTAGACCCCATTAACCCCACACCGTACCCTCAAACAGGTACTTATGTAAAGGGTTTTAATCAAAGCCAGTAGTCTAGGTTCTATTTTAAGAGCTGTCAGTTTACTCCATAGTACTTCTCTGTTTACCATATTAAATTCAGAGTTATAATACTGTGATGTGTTTTGAGGGATATACACATTTACCAGTATTAACTCGAACTTTTTAAAATTTCCATGTACTTAATATCTTTCAGCAATTTATATATCATCCTTGAATATATTCAAGATACTGATAAAATATTCATATACATTATTTTACAATTGAATGTACAAATTGTAAGCCCTTGACTATTTTCACATAATTTCTACTTAAGGACACATTATTTGAATATTGATTTCATTTATTTTAACTTACAATATATGTGACAATTATCCAAAATATTAAGTGCTACTGAACACATTACTTGAAGTGTGAAATAATTAACACATATCTATAAAATATAAATATATTTTATTAATATAATTCATAATACAAATAAAGATTTTTATTTTTTTTCATACCCATTCAGTTATTAAAACTCTAGGCATGTTGTAATAGGTTAAAATTATAAAAGCAACAATAGAAATCAAAATAATGAATAATTGAGTACGGTAATAATCTTTCCCAAAGCTGGATACTATTAAAACTTAGCTAAAGTTGAAAACCTAGTGAAATGCAATTCTCATTAAAAATAATCTTATAAAAACCATATGGGAAATAGTTTTAATGACCTTTAGGGGTAAAGAATTGCAAAGTTTATATCTTCATATGTGATCTATTTAGTTTTCTGTACATATGAATTTTTATAAATCTAACTTTTTGTGCATTTAATGTTACCATGCAAGAGCAGGAAATATACATGCAATTGAAAAAAAGAGATAATTCGAGCTTTATAGCAAATATTTGTAGATTTTTGGGGTATGGAAACTGAAATATTTTTAAGTATATCTCCACATTGTAGGATCCCCAAATTTGGAGGCATTTGTATGTTAAGTACATGCTGTAGAAACTTATACAAAGGACCACCATTGAGGAGACGGCCAATTTAAAATTTACTATTATACTGGGTATGTTTCAGATATATTACATGAAGAGAATGAAATTAAAAAGCCAGGTTGAATGTAGAAATTTTGACTAATTGATGAAATTGCAGAGATGAAAATGCTAGAATCATTTCCAAAAGTTGCAAATTGCATAGTAAGAATATACAACTGTGAAGGTTCTGGCTTGGATAATCACTCTTAGGCCTTGCTCACTGGTGAAACTAAAAGGCAAGCCACTTTCCAAAGCTTTTAATGTCCAGTCTGTAGATACTAGGAATGTCATTCTAGCAAACACTTGGACTAAAGCCATTTAGAGCTTTATAAAGCAACAGCTAAAGTGGGCTTTGAAATAAACTGGCAACCATTGTAAATCACAAGGAAGAGATATGACTGATTTTGCAGTTGTTGGAATTGCTAAATAATTTTCAAAAAATCTCTATGTAAAAATATAGTAATCTATATAACGTCACATAGCCATATTAGTATAATGTTCATGGGATGCAATAATTTGTTGGAAACATAAGTTCTATTTTTACCTTTGGCTCCATACTGATACATTATTTTAATCCTGGAGTCTGTTCACAGATCTTAAGGTTCCCTTAAAATCTTTGTCTTATCAAAGATAAGCTATAATTAAGCATTTTAATTGTAGGCTATGCTTGCTTATCCTCAGATATGTCAAGATACAACTTAGAAATATATTAAGATGAAAATTTCAATAGTACATTTTTACATTAGGTAACAAATTTCATCCTGAGCCCCATATATAGCAAAACTGCTTATACTATAAAATGGATAGATTGAGATAAGTTGCCTTATCCAATTTACTCACTTTTCTTCACCTGAAGTTTTTTATTATTATTTCTATTTAATATACACATTTGCAAAATATATGAATTGATAGCCAAATGCTTGAATGAATAAAAATGTATGTTACAATCTTAGATTAATAGTATTGAATACAAAATTAATTGTATCAGGAAAACAATAAAAAGAAAATATTTGTTGGATAACATTACATGTGATATTTTCAATTTTTTTTTTAAATGTAAGTGTTTTGCATTTTTTAAAAATTGAAAGTGATATCACATTTAATCTTGCTTCAACTTATTCTAGGCTCTGAAAAGAGTTGAAGCAGATGTAAATAGTTGTAGAAAAATCCAAACATCAAGTTGTGGGGCTGTTTTGAGCTCAGATATTTCATATGTGTCAGTTTTTAGTTTTCGCAGATCATTGAAAAAGCTTTAAGTATATTGCAAAAGTTGTAAGAAAACTTTAAAAATAGTAGAATAAACTGGAAAGGGAACACCTGAAATGCCAGTGTAAAATATAGGTTATATGTAGTTGAGAAAGACTGACAGTTACAAACTATTTTAAGGGTAAAACATATTATTTTTTTTCTCTAGGTATTTATTTTCTGTTATTTCAAGTTCTATTCATTCTTTTCAGTAATTGTTGATATATTTTCTAAACTTATGCAGAACACATACATGTTAAAACAGAACCCGAAGATGAAATTGAGACCATACTACATGAAGTTCTTGACTCACAATTTGGTATGAATGTACCCTAGATTCCTTTTTTTCAAATGTATGGATTTTTCCTTATTTTTTTTTAGAAAAAAATGTTTGCCACTACTTTAATTTATATAAGATAGTTTACAGCATACCTTACTGCTTATTCTTCTGTTGCTTTGACAATTATTTCTTTCTGAGGTGGAAAAATGTTGTACTAGCTGTTATCATACTCCACCTGTTTTTGCACAGCATATAGAATTTTACCATGATAAGAGTAAATGTTTATGGCATAGTCTATTCATACTTGGCATTAAACAAAGTAGACCACAACCTACTTTTTGATAATATAGAAAAAAGTGAGATAGAGTGCATTACTACCAAATAGGTACGTAACTGGCTGATAACTGCACTCAACAGGTAGTCCTCAATGAAATTAAATCTACATGGAAGGAAGCAAGCAGTGGTGCACCCCAAGGTTTTATCTTAGGCTCAGTACTCTTCAACATCTTCATAAATGATAGAATGGGAACTCTTCAAATTGGCAGATGACACCAAGCTAGGAGGAATAGCCAACACTTTAGAAGATAGGCTTAAGTTCCAGAAGGATCTTTACAGACTTGAACATTGGGTCTTATCCAACAAAATGTGTTCACTGGTGAGAAAAGTAAGGTTTTAAACTTAGACAAGAAAAAGGAAATGCACAGGAATAGAATAGTTGGTACCTACCTCAACAGCAGTAACTCTCAGAGAGGGATCTAGGAGTCCTAGTGGACAATCATTTAAGTATGAGCCAGCAATGTGTTGCAGCTGCCAAATACCCAGTGCAGTTCTAGGCTAGAGGGATAGAATCAAGATCACATGAAGTCTTAGTATTCTTTATTCAGCTTTGGTAATGCCACTCTTAGACTACTGTGTCCAGTTTTGTTCACCATGCTACAAAAAAGATGTTGAGTCTCTACAAAGAGTGCAGAGAAGAATAACAAAGATGATTGGGGGTTGGAGGCTAAACTGTACAATGAACAGTTTCAAGAACTGGGTATATCTAGCAGTCTTCCAATATTTAAGGGGGGGGGGCAGCCTATTCTTCAAAGCACCTGAGGGCAGGACAAGAAGCATGAACTGTTAGTACCAGTTTATAAAGCCTTGGTAAGACCACACTTGAGCTATTGCATCCAATTTTGGTCACCACAATATAAAAAAGATTTTGTGGCTCTAGAAAGAGTGCGGCAAAAGCAACAAAGATGATTAGGGGAGTGGAAGCTAAAACATATGAAGAATGGTTGAGGAATTGGGTATGTCTAGTTTAATGACAAGAAGGACTAGGAGGGACATGATAGCAATATTCCAATATCTAAGGAGCTGCCACAAAGAAGAGGAGATCAACTTTTTCAAAACAGAAAAGGCAGAACAAGAAGCTATGGATGGAAATTAAGAAGAGAATCAACATAGAACTAAGGTGAAATTCCCTGACAGCAAGAACAATTAATCAGTAGAGCGGCTTGCCTCCAGAAGTTGTGGGTGGTCCATCACTGGAGGTTTTTAAGAAGAGATAGCACAGCTATTTGTCTACATTGGTCATAGGAGGCCTGCCTGAGTAGGGATTATACTAGAAACCACCAAGATCCCTTCCAACTTCCCTTATTCTGTTATTATGTAATGGACTTACCCTATGTGAGTGAGTGAGTGAGTGAGTGAGTGAGTGAGTGAGTGAGTGAGTGAGTGAATGATTCACTAAGAAGCCTACATTACCCTTTTTTAATTTTAATTTTTAATACCCTTTAATTTTATAGCCAAGCACAGTTTAAAGAAAGATATATACAAACATGTACAGACTAATTTAAGGATTTGTGTGGAGAACAGACTACATTTAAGTCATATTTATCCTGAAATATTAGAAATATTGAAAATTATATTGAAATACTGAACATTATAAAGAGTTCACAAACTTAAGCACCACTGTTTATGCTTTTTTAAAAGGAAATGTGCAATTTCTATTACTCTTTTAAATGGATGTTTGATTTAATAAAATTAAGGCTATTTACTGAAATTCAAAGTTTCTTTTTTTTCCAATTTTTTTAAGAAAAAGGTGAAATAGATGAAGATCATGAAAATACAGATTTTCAGGAGGAAGAAGAAAAAGAAGACAATAATGAAGTATCTGTAGAACCCACAACAGAACAGAGCTATGATGAAGAAATAGAAGATAAAATACCTGAAATATCAGAGAAATCAAGTTCTACCCAAGAAGGTATCTCAGTTGTAAAGAAAAATAAATATATTTCTCAGATATTTATGTAGCATTTAATTTTCTGAACCAATTCAGGGAGGCATTGAGGGTTTTAATGTTTAATGTATATGTAGCTCAATGTTTGTTATAATCGTTCACTTAGCCTTTGTGATGCTGTCTATGCTATTGTCTTTTACTAATGTGTGTGTGTGTGTAAAATGTGTGTGTGTACATGTATCTATGTATGTATTAAGGCAACATATATATGCTTTTATATATCTTTTTCCAGACTTTTATTTATTTATATATATCCTTTTTACATACATACATATATGCATACATACATAATGTCATGTTCTGATAGATGAGACCAGTAAAAATGGAACTCAAAGGTTGCTAGGGACCAGCTGGGTTTGGGGGACACACCCAACCCTGAGCTCTCACCAGAGACTCCCAACTGGATAGTGATAGGGAGACCCTGATGGAGGAAGGCTCCCGGGCTGAGGGGGGCACCACCTGGGGTCTTCCCCTGCTTGCACCCTCCACTACTCACCTTTGTAGAGATGTTGGCAGGAAATGTGTCATTTTAAATAATGTTTCTACTTGTAAATAAATGGTATTTATTTAGGAGTGCCTTTGCTTGAATTCATTTTACGTTAAGATTCATGGGAGTATTCAATTGCAAGAAAAAAAAGATTGTAAGAAAACTTGCATAGTTCTGAGACTCATTCACAATCCTTGAATTCTAATACCAGTGTATCATATAGAATGAGCCTCTATGCTTGTAACTTGGTAGATTAATTTAATTTAGTAAACTTGAAATTTTGCAGAATTTTCTGTAATCTTTGTACATATTTAAAAAGAAACATTTTACTTTCAGAACCTGCAAGTAACTACCAACCTAGAGATCAAGAAGAATATGAAACTGATGGTATCTAATGTCTTTCATAATTTGATATAAGAGTTAGATATAAGATGGACTGCTATATAAATGTTATAGATGTATGGATGGGTGGGTGGGCGGACGGACGGACGGACGGACGGACGGACGGACAGACAGACAGACAGACAGACAGACAGACAGATAGATAGATAGATAGATAGATAGATAACTTTCTTGTGCCCAAAGTGACTAAGTACTGAATATGCAGGAACTGCAAATTATATTCAGCACTTTCAGTGAAATTTTTATATAGAGAAAAAGTGAATCTAAAGGACCAAGGACTCTTGAATCTAGTTTTGATAAGAGTTTCAACAATTCAATTACCACTTAAAATAAACTTACTTTATATTATTTTAAGTAAAATTGCTGATTGAGAACACTAGGAAAAGGCATACATGTTTCAGCTATCCATACAAAAATTGTCAGTGCTTGAATCTCACACATGGGAACTTGTTACTGTGAGCACTAGTCGAATATTTGTAGATTTTCTCTGGGTTGAATACAGATTTCTGTTACCTGATTTCTCTGATTTTTTTTTACTTTTGGCTTGAGATTTGTGGCAGCAATATTAAGCATCTCCTGCCTGGTGGTATATTAATGGCTTTTGTAATATAATATGGCATTCCTAATTTTCAGATTTAAACGACTATTCTCATGTGGAAGAAGGCACAAACGAGCCAGAAATCCCAGGTATGTCTGATTTATATTCATCTAAAGGCAATATATTTAATGATTTGTAAAAGTAAATGGTTAAAAGTACATAATAGATTGGTTAATAAAAAGTGTTTACTATCATTTAATTGTAAAACCTGCCTTTTCTATTTGAATGATCAAGAGTAATAAGTATCTTGCTTGTTTTTGGTCACACAAAATAATGTTGACAGAAAAGGGTTATATCTACTTCTTCTACCTAGAAACTGGGACTAAGATTTCTTTCTGAATTTAGAAGAAACTCCCTTCGTTTGCACGCACTGATTTCAGTCTTTAATTTGCTTAGTTCCATCTTAAGGGGGAGAATAAAAAATTACACACACACACACACACACACGCAAACTGTATATTTGGAAATAAATGTAAAAGAGAATTGTTCATGTTCCCAAGTATGTTCCTTGCTACTTGTCAGTAGTTTTAAGCCTGAAGAAGTGGAGTTAATTTTTCTTGACAGATTCATCTTTGGGGAAACCAAAAGTTACTTCATGATCTTATAAAACTGCGATTCATTTCTGACTTCTTTGAAGAATGTGACTGAGCAGGAAAGAAAGCCTATGCACTCAATCTTTTAAGCTACTCCTAGAGAGTCTTTTCATTTCCAGTTTTGTGAATCAAATAGAATTAGTAATGTGAAACTATGTATAAGTATGTGGAATGGTAACTAGCAGTTGGGGAGAAAATGGTCTTACATATTTAAACAAAAGACAATAGTAATTGCAGTCAATACTGTATCACACTTTCTAGATAGCAAGTACAACTGAGGAACACGTCTGTGAAAGAACAGTGGCTTTCAGCCATTTAGGAGTCAGTATGATACTTCAGGAGGTCATGATTTCCATTTTCTGCCCTAGCTACCCCTGAAAGGATATACTTTCCATGTTTTTTACAGATCTTAGTATTGTTTTCATTTACAGAATCTGGTCCAGAAAATACAGAACAGCCTGACCATGTAGAAGAAGTTGGTATGTTTTTTCATGGTTTTCTAATAGGATTTCAGTAGTGATTATTAGCATGGCATTGTTTTCCATCATTCATCTGTCATATAAAACAAATAATGCCGTATTTTAAGTCTCTTTCAGTGAGTGCTAGCTTACTTATGGGTTCCCAAAGTTTTGCCCTATTTGAATCTATATAAATTCTGTGGTTATGTGATGTTTAAATAGATTTTTCCAGCTGATTGGTATCGTCTGCTGATGGAGATCTGTTTTGTTTGCTGAACACATGAGACTGATGTAGAAAAACAATGATAGAGCACTGAGTGGGTATGAAAGAGCTGGCTCGTCAACTTTGCAAAACCTAATATGTCAGTGCAAATAAATTGCCATGCCAAACCAACTAGAAACAATATTGTGGCCAGAGGTATTGGTACCCTTCTACTTTTTCCCAAAGAATCCCAATGTGCTATGAAGTATGTTGAAACAGACACAAGGAAATGGCAGTTACCATTTTTATTGCAGATTCCATAGAGCAGACACTTTGCTTTTAATGCATGACTTAACATATTCTTGTAAACAATGTTTAATGATTAATTATTATTTTATATACTTTTATTTTTATTGTAATAATTATTAATATTATTGTAACTAAGACAAATGATATGTATTTAACATATGATCTACTTGGTCCATAATAACAGAAAATTTGAATTCATAGCAACTTCCCATGTTTAATATTAAGATGTGCAATCTTTTTTTAGAATTAGAGAGAGAAGACTTCACTGAACATTCTGGTACGAAGATTCTTATTTACTTACTGTGCATTAAATATTTACAGTATCTATATCTACTCTACTCAATGTTTGGATGTAAATTGGCCAAGAAATATATTTCATACTTTCCTCTGCAGTTTTCAGAAATAAGTATAAGTACTCTCTCATGTGTGATTTTACTTTCATAGAAGAAAAAAGGTTTTTTTTTTAAAAAAAGGTTTTCAATTACAAGAAAATTCAAATGCTATCAACATTTTAGTCAATGATAGGAAGTGTTATGTTGCTATAATTCTAATAATTGATTTACATTTTATTTATTTGTAAATTTATGGCATAGAACAATTTCACACTTCCCTTCTTTTTAATGAAAAGTAATATTTTTAGTACAAAGCTGTTACATTCCAAATTGTGGCCTTCTCAATCCATTTGTTTTCTAACTGCAGTCTGTATTTATGGGACGCAAAATATTTTCTTCATCTGTGAATTCTGTGTCTATACTTTGTTTTTAAATAGATAGTAATGGCACTGTTATTTCAGATTCAGAACATTTAACTGGACACTTATATAAACATAGGCAAAGTGAAAAAATAATACTATAATTAGAACAAGGAATTGTAGCTATTATGGAATTATTTATTGCTGAATTGCAGGTACCCTATTTAGCAACAGCTACAATGCTTACTTTCAACTCCTGCTAAAAAGCACAGGAAATTGTACATATTCTTACTTATTTAATATTCTAGGATGACTACATATGTGTGTTTTCTATATCCTCTATAGTATAGAAAATATAGGAAGCATCCATTAATTAAGGATTCTTATGCGGATGCATAAAGTGAAATAAAACACATACATTAAATAAAAAAATAAAATATATAAAAATCTGCTTTTGAGTACCGTACATTGGTAAGCAAGGACATACTGAATAATATCTCTTGAACAGTACTACCTTCCAGGTAGAAATATAATATTTTAAGGGAATCAGTGGAAGTAATAAAATACTTCAAACATCAGTAATACAATCAACTGAAAACTCTACTTATAAAGTTCTTCTAGCTATAGCTTCATACTTTTTTAAATACGTTTCTTTCAGAAATGTTTTTATTGTTAGCTATGTTTTTCTAAAACTTCCATTTTTTTGTTATAATAAATCTACAAAATCCGCTGATCATCCAGAACAAATACATGAACGTAAGTATAAATTGATCATTTTTATTTCTAAGGATTTTAGGGCAATACGTTATTAGAAAATATTTATTTTTAGCTTTCATTTTCTGATTACTCCCACCACATTTTAAAGCAAAGATTCACACAAGCAAAGTAGATAAAATTGATGCTAGTGAATATTATGTGTGGTCAAATACATTCTGATCCCTGATGAGCAAGATCCAAGTGATACCTGGTTTGCAGAGACATTTGCTTCAGAAGGATAAAAAATCTAGATAGGGTTGCAATCATTTGACTGAAATTCCTCTTCTTTTTATGTATGTCAAGTGTGACATGTTAAAAGAAAGGCCCTTGAATCCACAGTTACAGATGTCATCATGACACCATGATTAAGCATTGTGCATGTAATTATGATGCTCAGAACATATGGAATATATAGTTTGAGCAAGATGGCTTTTCCCTCATCTTTCCAAAGTCAAAGTTCTGGTCCCCAAAATTAAACACTGTTGTATAAAAAAAGTATTCTTTCTCTTACCAGAAGTAATTGATTTTTCAATGTGCTGAAATATTTGAGTGCTTCAAGTTTAGATAAATAGATGAAATGTTCTTTTTTTAAAGGATTGTTGAATAAACATTAAACTGAATAATCAACCTGACAGGCACTGGTTTTCCTACTGTTACTTGTTTAAACCAAACTGAGATGAAAATTACAGCCAAATTTAAATATATTTTATATATATTAGTAAAATATATTTACATATATTAATAAAAAGAAAAAGTATACTTTTGTATTGTATTCTGTTATTTATAGTGTTTTAAATACTGTAACCTGAGATGCGTAGTTTTATATCAAATAAAGAAGTAAATGCAAATGTTACCATTAAGAGTATGGAAAAAGCCTTATTCATCGCATTAGCCATTTTAGGTGGCAAGGACATGACTTTGTTTACCTCAGCAATAGTCTTAAAAAAAATAGTTCAAATATGTTTTATTGTGCCTTATGAGTTTTCCATAATAATTTATTAATAGAGATGTTATTGTTTCCTTAGGTAATGCAGATGTTCCAGATTCTGTTACTGAATCTATTCAACCAGGTATATATCCATGAATTATTTAAGATAAAAAATGGAAATGAAATTATTAATTATTGTAAATATTTTGTTAAGTTCATTTATATGCATTTTATACAAACAATTTTGGAATAAACAAATGCAGTATTGCAAGAAAGCTTCACTGTATAATTTGGAGCCAGTGGAGATAGTCCTTGATTTACAACCGTAATGGAGCCTGTCCATTGCACTCATCAATGGTGACAGTCATAAAGCAGATCATCATGTGTCTGACCCAGTTTTATTTATTTATTCAATTTCTGTAGCAACCCATCTCAGTCAATGATTCTGGCCAGCTTACAATTCAAAAAATATATTATAATTAAAACACTAAAAATATTTTAAAATATTTAAATACACATAGTAGCCAAGATATTTGGCCAGTTAGCAATACAGCCAGGAAATGGGGCCCTCAACACATTTACCACCCCAGGCAGGGGAACATAGCCCGGTTTTTACGGCCTTATGAAAGACTTAACAGGTTTCATTCTGATCATCTAGTGTTCCATAAAATGGGCCAGTGCAGAAAAACCCTGCAGTGACCTTTTTTTAATTTTTATTTTTTTACTTTTTTTGTGGCAATCGTTAAGCAACTCAGCATTGTCATTAAGTCATTGAGCAAATGCAAACCCATTGTTTGTTATGGACACTTTTGCCAAAAACAGGAAGTAAACTCTAGGTTTACTTGTGATCATGTAACTGCAGGATGCTGCAAACAGCTGTAAATGTGGACAGACAGTCAAGTACCTGAAAGGCGGTCATGTGACTGCAGGGGGCAGGTATGAGAGTGTTGCAACTGGGTTGTAAGTAACTTTTGGGGTTCCAGCATAACTTCAAATGGTCCCTAAGTGGCTGATTGTAAGTCAAGAACTGGCTATTGAGGTTTTTCACATTTCGACCAGTTTTACCAATTGTGGTAAGCATTTGGTAAAACTGCTTACCACAATTGGTAAAACAAGCATTGCAGTTATTTGGATCACATTTGTATATTCCTTGACATTTATTTCTGTTTTATATGTTTGAATGCATGCAAATAAGCATGGATTTTCCTATTTTTACGTGTGAAAATAGATTCGAAATAGATTTGGAGTTAATTCTTGTTTGAATGGGAAAGAGGGCATTATGAGTTGTCAGAAAAACAGTAAAAAACAGCAAATATATGCCTTTTGTGGCTCCTTGAATAAAATGGGAGACAGAAATTTCAGTGTTTACTGAAAGCAGATTAGAAATGAAATAGTGTTCTTTTTCTAACTATTTGGCAGGAGTACCTAAAAATCAGATTATTGCAAAGATTTAGCTCTGGGGACCCAAGCTTTGATATGAACAAGTAATCTTTGAATTACAACCATTTGTTTAGTGACCATTCAAGTTACAATAGCACTTTAAAAAGTGACTTATGACTGTTTTTCACATTTGAGTATTGTATCATCTCCATAGTCACCTGATCAAACTTTGAATATTTGGCAACTGGGCTGTGTGGTTGATGATTGAAATATCCTGGGGACATGTGATTACCTTTTGCGACCATCTGATAAGCAAAGTCAATGGGAAAGCTAGAGTTACTTAACAACTGTGTACTAACTTAACAATTCAGTAAATCACTTAACAATTGTGTCAAGAAAGGTCATAAAATGGGACAAAACTCATTTAACTATCTTCTTAGCAACAAAAACTTTGGGCTTAGTTATGGTTGTAAGTTGAGGACTACCTGTATAAGGAAGCAAAAGAAAAAAAAGAATAAAATTTGAGTGGATAGAAGTTCTGCAAAGAACATTAATCACTTTAACAGCAAGGGTTAAGTGGGTTTCATTTCATTTCATTTTCCATTGCCTAGCAGCAATTTTGGGAACACTTAAAATTCCCATTTCCACCTGAATTGAATCTGTTGAATGTTAAAGGTAATACTGTATGTGCTACTAGACCAGACACTATCTTGGTTGGGGTGTTATGGTTAGCAATTGTGCTCTATTTTGTAATTCATCTATATTTTTTATTTTGCTATAATCTATGTAATTT